>NC_043748.1:13662444-13852444 GCF_902148845.1 Salarias fasciatus | reverse complement strand
CAAAAGGCTGGCGGTGCCAGTGACGTGGTGGGAAAGGACCGCGGAGCTGAGTCAGTGGCGGCGGAGCTCAGAGGTCAAGAACAGAGAAACAAGCTTGCAAGGAGGATGGCAGGAACCAAAAATAAGAGCATGTTAGCTTCCTGTCACACGATGCCGCACAGCACATTCCTCAGATAACAAAGGAGAGCATTTACAGAAAAGATTGCACTGCTCTCATTTTACTTGCCTTGCATGGAACACACCCAGCTCGTAATTATTGCTGTTATCATATTGAGGAATAGTGAGATGTGCTTTGAAACCCAGTGGAAATGTACGTGGACGACAGTGTTTTTCATGGTCAAGAAAGTCGAACAACTGCAGCACAGATCTCATTTTCACCTGCATCCTGGAAATGCAAGACAAACTGTCATAAACATTTTCATTTAAAAGGCCAAAAGGCTTGATTTAAAAGCTAGGCTTGCCAGACAGTGGATGTTTTCTATGAGAAAATAAGCAGTCGCTGGATTATCTGGCTGTTCAAGGACGTTTTGCAAGTCACAGCCCTCTGAGTGAATCTGAGTTCATCTAAACCTCTCAGTTCTCTCGACTCTGGAGTCTCACCACCAGAAAAAGATGACGATTTCACATGTCTGAAGCTTTTTGAACTTTCGTGTGCATGTTGCCACTGTTTGGGAAAGCCAAATCATGCTTTATGCTTGCAGGATTAATATTTTGCATCAATTTTCAGTTTGAGATTGCAATACTTCTTCTTCTTTTTTTTTTTTAAATCTGACTTCAATTCATTTTAATAGAACTGGGAATGTATAGTAAAAGTCACAAAGCATTCCCATTCTGAATTACAACAGCTTCACGGAGCCAAAGTACTCCGTGGCGTCTTGCATAATTAAAACAGTGAACGTCTCAAGGCTATATCCTTCAAGTTCAGCAAAGTTTAGAGTGTCAGATAAGAAGACAGGGGTGTGACAAATCTTGTGTGGAAACATTTTTGAAGACTAATGTCAAACAGGAACTGTCTAATGTTGTTACTTCAGTTTGGAAAAGCACAAAGGGCGTGCTGATGGCTGCAAAACGGCATCACCAGACCCTTGCCCAAAACTTCCTGTCCACACGATGACAAACACGCTCGCTTTGCAGTTGAAACGATAAAAAAAGGAAAGGTGGTTATCTGCTGCTTCGCTTTGCCCAAACATGATTTCCACTGCTCCCTCGGTGCCAGTGTCGGAAGGCTTTGTCTTGAGCACCTGACAGATTTTAACCTTATATGGTGCCCTGCTGTGAAAAAAGAGGAAGTCCCCTCATGTATTTGCAGCAACTACAAAAAAAAAAAAAAAAAGTGACAACCTTGTGGATTCAGTAGAAGCTCAATAGCTGCAGGAGGCACTACAGAGCAGCATCGGCTGCAGCCCACACAGCGGCCTCAGCCTCAGGAAGTGCTGATTTTCGTTTCTACCTCAACACAAATATGGAGAGACGGAAAATATTTTATTCCACTTTATGTGAAGGACAAAGGTATAATAGAACCACAAATAAAGGTCTCGGTCATCATGTTTCCAATGACTCAAAGACACACCTGCGATCGGATCCAGTCGGTATTTTATGCGGCTGATGCACACAAACCCAAAACCCACACAGGCTCGTTCTTCTGACAGAGAAGGAAATTGGAACAGCCTCCTCTGCAGTTTCTACTTACTGAAACATCACTGAAAGAGAAGTGAAATCTCCAGAAATGTGAATTCCCCTCGCAAATACCCACATGAGCACGCACATGCACTAACAGGAAGGGGAGAAATGCATGAAGCCATCAAAGTCGGTGTACATTTATTATCTATATATCTCAGTAAGCAGGAACCGACACCTAACAAGACAAACACACGTAATTTTTGCAGTCCTCAGGGGGTGATGCTGACTTCCTTGAGATGGCATCCCATGTGACTGATCTCGCATTCCTCAGATTGTTGTCATGTGACAACCTTAAAGATCTCCTTTTATGGACGTCAGCATTAGGAGGAGGGCGTGGCCTCGCTAATACACGCTGGGGTCAACAAATATACCAACAGACACACACACACACACACACACACAAAAAAGCAAGAATGCAGACGAGCGCTGTGTATTACAGTACAGCAGCTCGCAGACTGCTGCCAACTTACACACAAACAGTCAAATAAACAAAATGCTTGAAGTAAAGAGTTGTGAACTCAGACTGTCATCCTCTCAGAGGTGCAGCCCGACAGCTTCAGACTCACATGACTCTTGTCATGACTCTAACAGGAAATCCGTCTAGCCTGCAAATGATGACAATGTTTAATTGCATATATGGACAGAAAGTATTCTCCGTTGTTCACAAAGCTTGGCAAAAACCTGTATGATCGACAGTATATTTACTGTTACTTGGTATTTCTATACTCAGAATACATGTCCGTGTGTGTGGAAAGTCTGATTCTGTTTACTGGCTGTCATGTTATACTAAAACACTAAAATACTAAAAGTTTGTGTGGATTGATCATTCATTTTTTTCAGATCACAGACAATGTTCGTCAGTATGAGCAAGATCAGATTTGATGCACTTTCTTGGCATAAAACCCTGTAAAAATGTAGGTTTTTCTAGTAGCTCAACTGCAGGCAGACATTTATTTTAAGATTGTTCATTATTTCGAGGTTGCTGAAACAAGCGTTTGGTCTCAGTATCCTAAATAGAAAGCTCCTGCTATTCTTACGTTACTGTCCAAACTGTGGCCTCCGTCTCATAACACTGCAATCATTGTGCTGACTTCCACACCTTCCTGTCCTTTCCTCTGCGTCTGCGTCTCATCGGGAGGTTCGGGTCTCTACAGAACAGCACATATCTCCCTCCATGTTTCCCACTGACACATTACATCATACCAGTCTCATATAACAAAGTGCTGCACAACGGCGCCATGTACTCCCGCTGCATAGCTCCGGCTGGACTTTGCTCAACCCCTCCGCTGTAAAGAAAGCCCAGTGTGCTGCACTAAGCTGGAAGATTGCTGCCATGAGTGATTAAGAGGCTCCCAGTCACACGTTTCAAGTACGAGCAGTGACTGACTGGACTTGGCACACGTTTCTTGAGTGTGGTGTCTGGGAAAAGACGCAGGCGGGGTGGGGGGGAAAGGTGGAGAAAAATACATGAAAGGATGATCAATTAGTAAATGAAGGCAACAGAGAGAACGTGAGGAGATGATTGTGTCATAAATGGGGATGATCTGTTACCAACTGCAAAGAAAAGATGGAGAAGGCATCAGAGGAAAGGTGTGGCAGTTTCTTATGAATCCGCTATAGGGCTGCACATTCTGCCGCTGCTCTCTCAGCCTGCTCTCCACTTCCTCCTTACCCCACTTCCTGCCTCGGCTGCTAGCCTATGCCCTTATATGGCAGCCGCAGGCAGCCAATCGGAGCCGTCCAGGCAGCCCATTCAAACGGCGAGCATGAGGGGAAGAGCAGGGTGGGAACTGCAAACAGAAATGGACAGCATCGGGCCAAACAATACAATAATGTCCACTCACTCTCACACGCTTACACACACATAAACCTGCCGGCCGGCTCATAACGAGACAAAGACGAGAGAGAGAGAAAAAAAAAAAGGCAATACAATACAGCAAAACAAAGCACTGCATGCAAAGTTCACTCAGCAATTCAGGGGTGCTGGCAGCACACTGCAGCACCGCAATGAAGTTGTTTTTGGGCGACGAATGGAGAGGGCGAGCTCGGTTACTATGCAGAGGAGAGGAGAAGAGAGGGGGATGGGGGTACACTGCTAAAATTCCTTTGCACAGGCTTTAAAAACATGTATTTCAGAATAAAACAAAAACCCTTAGCCGTCCAGAGAAACTACATGAGCGGGAGTGACACAAGAAAAGATAAGGGGAGCATGAGAAAAAAAGACAAATAGAAAAAAAGACCACAGGCAACACGGGCTGTTGTGTTATGTAAAGAACGTGCATACAAAGCTGACTGCCAAGGACTGTTGACCAAAGAGCATGGGCGTGTGTGTAGGTGGCTGACCTCTCCCACTGTGCTGAAACGGAGAGGCCAGCAATGCAATAATGAAGATCAGGAAGTAGAGAGAGCGCCCATGGCCAGTGAGAGGCCCATAATTCCCACATGAGCCAATCCAAAGGCTGGTACAGCTCGAGAAACGAGCCAATCTGCGAGGAGGAGTCCTCCCACCAGACAGAGACAGATGGCAGAGGAAAGATAAGCCTTGCCGGGTAAACCACCACGCAATGACAAGAATAAGAAGTATGTGAGAGTTAAATACTGAGAAATCTGCCATTCTTCTTATCTGGAACAGAGGACAGTATAGTTCTTCAATATTTGACGAGCTTGTCGCATGAATTTCAAACCAAAGTCTTTTTAATATTTGCTTTTACTTATGTGGACTTATTCAACACTATTCAAGTCGGCTGTATGGTTAATGGTTAATGATTTCACTAAAACAGTGCTTTTCTGCTGCACGAGCAGCTTTTATACTGGTATTCACATTCACCCATTCACACCACTGCAGGTGGCTGCCATACGCTCAATCTATTCATTCAGTGTCTTGCTCAAGGACTCTGGGACAGGTGAATCATATCATTTATGATGCAATTAAGTTGTCGAATTTGGGTTTGCTGCAAGAAATTTACAAAATGTACACTTTATTAATATATATATTTACAATAACAGTTTCAGAGTTGCTGCTTTGGAGTTGCACTGTTCATATGGTGAAAAATCTTTGCAACTGAAAACATTCACTGCAGTGAATTTCAAGCATCCAGCTGGAATCCTTCAGAAGGACTGAGTAGCGCAGGTCAAGTATTTCCAGGGGCATTCCATTCTGAGCCTACTTTAACATCTCAATACCTTACAACACAATAACACTAAGAGCCATTGAGTTCTGTATGCTAGTTTTTGAAAATCATGACAGTATCGTTTTGAAATATTGAACAAATCCACATTTGTCAGTCTGAAAAAAAAAAATCCCAAATGTGCAAACTATACTTGCTATGGTAAAGACACCAAGATGTCAACATGGACTAGTTAGATGATGGCCTACAGTAATGCAAACTGTTTTGTCATCCACTATACGGTTTGCTCAATAACTGAATGAAATCTCACACCCATAAAAGGAACCCCAATCTGTACAGCGGACCAATCGGGAGCCAGGACAATACGAGGAAGTGAGGTGGGTGCACAGGAAGAGGAAGAGAAGAACATGAGAATACAGAGGCCCTAGTGTGTGTGTGTGTGTGTGTGTGTGTGTGTGTGTGTGTGTGTGTGTGTGTGTGTGTGTGTGTGCGCCTGCAAGAGGAACAGAAAAAAACAACATCCAGAGCATAGCCACAAGCGCTGCATGTGGTTATTACGTTAGACCAGCCATTATAGACAAGCTTCCTTTGTCTGAAAAAAGTCTGAAAACTGGGTTATACACTTCAAGCTCTTGATCAGATTTAGTCTGTGTAATCATATGATCATATTTGAAGAACACACAAAACAAAAAAACCATCGGAGAGACAGTCCAGTGCAGTCTGAGTCAAAACCAGCATGAGCTGGACTCAGTAACTGACTCAAAGGTGTTTGGAGAGCCGTTACATGGAATCAGCTCTGGAGAGGAAACACATAAAATAAACTACGAAGGATGTTTAGACATGAATCATTCATAAGGTTTGATGAATGACATAACAAAACTGTTCGGGATGCCATAGTGGGGTGTGACCAGCAAACTGTTTGTATGTGAGTGTGTGCATTCAGCGAGTGGGGGGAGGGCGAGGCAAGGGGTTAAGAATCCATTTGGGCCGTAAATGGGAAGCTAATCCAATCGAAGCACGGAGTGGCCAGCTGGCAGGCAGGATGCACACACACACACACACACACACACACACACACACACACATACATACAGCTGGTAACTGGCCCGTGCCTTGAGTCAGACTGTCACCACGGTGACCCAAGGATCAATGACGCTGCACTCCACCAATCTATTGGCTGTGGCGCAGAAGGGGGCGGGGGGGGGGGGGGGGGGGGGGGGGGGGTGCTGAAGGGTGGGAATGGGGGGCGTTTAAGGCAGGAAGGGGATGGTTGGTGAGGTGGTGGGGGGGACAACTGAATAGGGCTTCCCTCTCTGAAACTATGAGCAGTCACAGATGGCAAACAATTGGTCAGCCGGTCACTTTTCACCAGGCTGCAAAGACAAGAGAACGAGGGAGGGGTGTGTGTGTGTGTGTGTGAGACGAGGAGACAGAAATGCATGGTAAGCAGGATCACAAAATGGATGGAAGAAAGAACAAGAGAGAGAAAGACAACCAGTTGCTCTTTAGTTAGATCGATATCACTGTCAGGTGTAATGAGTATAAAGCGCTTGCAGGGATGACATGTTCACATCAGTCTTGTTTTCGCAACAAAAAGCTAACAATGTTGCAGAAAATCAACTCAATGGCAATCACTAGTAAGGTCGCAATCCCTAACGTGCAAAACGAAAATTGCTAATGTTCATCCCCAACAACAGGGACCATTGTTGGAGGCTCTGATCGGAGGAGTGACCTGTTTGTTTGCATTGGGATTTTAATGGATTTAGATAATGAACGTGCAAATAATGGTCTCAAGAGAACATCCACTCCAAACAGAGAAAGAGAAGCGTCTGAACTCTTCTAAAAATAAGAAATCAAACTTTAAATGTGAGCTAGTATATTTAGGTTTTCAACTTCAATATTTTTTCCTAATCTGACCTTGAAAATACCATAAACTCAGAAAGTTCTCCTGGAGTTAATGCTTGGGTTTATACACTTTACTCGCCAATAATGCGTATATCATAGTGTCATTACACCCGACCGACTTCTCCTGTATATTGGGCTAGTTTTTACGCTCGATCTTCTTACTGCTACCACTGGGATTCCAACCATACTGTTTTGGCACTTATGCACCATCAGGAGAAGCATAATTATACTAAAAAGATATAAATCTGCTGAGCCTGTGTAACCAGACATTTTTCAAGCATTTATCCAATAAGCCATTAAAGAGTCAGCCTCCTCTCAGATGAGGGAACTGGAAGTGATAACATGCAAATGTATTTTCAGTTTTCAACTTGTTCCTGTAGCACTCCATCAAGATGAAGGCTGATACTCATCTTGGCCCTGACCTTTCACGTCCCACTCAGAGTTGCCCTTGCAGTGACGCGAGAATGAGAAAGTCCTGGAAAAAACAAATGAGGATCATTTCCAAAACGACATTAAAGAAACTCCCTTTGTCATCTTGTACTCCTCCCATTCCTTGACTCCATCTCGGCTTACATTTGATGGTTTTATCTCATGCCCTTTGCTTCCCATTCCTCGTCTGACATCCACATTTGCTTTCAGCCTCACTCAAGGCTAATTGCAACTAATGTTTTTTGTATTGAGCTGCAGTCTAGTTGAAGTTAGACTCAATGCGGCAAACGTTTAACCGCTTGTGCATGAGCGAGTGTGTATATGAAGAGATATAGTATTCATGTATTCTTTCCCCGATGGTATATATAGCCAGCCTCGCCCATTAGCAGCAGGCCTTTCATGATACCTCAAGCTTCACAATGCAAACATGAAAAACCTCTTGCCTCTGACCCCAGCACTGAAACATATTCAGCAGAAAGAGGAATAATAAAGAATACAAATACAGAGAATTCAGAGAAAGAGAGAAGTGGAAGTAAGTCAACCAAATAAAGCCATGTTGGGTTAAAAGCAAAGAGAAACTTTGGCCATCTTTGCTCTTTAGAGAAGCAGGAAGTCATGCTGTGATGAGTTTACTGCTTGGGGAGTGGCAACACTGCAGAACAGGCTGTTTTTTCTCTGTCACTGCTTCTGGTTGACTGACAGAGTCTGTTACCTTATTTGAAGAGAAAAAAACTTGGTGGCGTCACCGGTGGGGCGGCGTCGTTAGTCAACGCTGAAATGACACAAACTTGCACACAGCAAAAGTCCGAATCCAGTCACAAATGTCATTAATACATCAAAGCATCCTTGGAACAGCTGTTTAACAAGTCAAACTTTATTTGCCATATGTAAAATTCTTCATGAAATCAGGTTTTTTATGTAATGAGAAGAGATATGTGCAAAAACTAAAATAGACTGCCAGAGCGGAAGAAAAAAATAAGTAAAAATGAAGGAGTACTTGTTATATGTCAATATTTTGACTTGAAAAAGTAGTGTAAACACGCATGCAAGTGCTTCCTAAGGTTGTCGGCATTTGTGCAAATAAATCCAAATCACAGGCTCATGAGTTCCTTTGCTCAAACCGTACAGGTACACCTCAAAGCCGACTCCAAAGCCACTCGTCCATATGAATGTGCAGATCATCAAAGATAGCGTTTTGCTTATGATAAGATGTTGTCATCTGTAGTTCTTTGACCGCTGACCCACACAGAATCCACATAAACACACGTGCTGCAGGTCCTCAGTGGGTTACTGATTGGCTCGTCACATGGCTGACTCCAGAGGGTCAAAGGAGAACAGGTACGAAGTTACCTGCTCTTTTACAGACACGATAAATCAAGGCTTGAGCAGACAATGACATGACAATGACAAATACATTTCCTACAAATTGATAGCTGGAATTCATTCCTCATAGCAGAAACATTTTCCCCTCTCAGATCATGTGATTGCCAGAAGGTAAATGAAAGTATCAATTCTTTCCATACGTTGCAGTTTACGCAACTGAAAGGCACAACGTCATTCAGAGGGAGTGAATAACAACTTTTCAAGAAACGCAAAAGGTCACTGGTAACATAAAGTCAAAGCTTGTGTTTGTTGTGTCTACTTTTTTTTTTTAAAAAAGGTCCACTTTTTCTTGTAATTCATCTCGTATTTACCGAATCAATGGGAGAAAGTACAAGGACAGGGAGTGCAGGAAGTGAAGTGATTGCTCACCAACCTCCTTTCAGATACTTTACAGAACATTTCTCATGAAATGAATCATCACTGATGATGAAAATCCAGTTGAAGAACTTGTCGAAATGGTTGCACAAAGTTGTGCACAGACAATAGGTAGAAGGTTCATGGAACAGGATCTATGCTGTTGAACACGTTTCTGACACAACACTTCCATTAAACCGGAGCTGTTTATGTTTACATAACACAAATAACTTACTGAACCCTGCCTCCACCCATAATCAGCTGAGACTGTCTCCACCCAATTGTTGGTTGTTGCCAATAAATGGTGTCACATAGCAATTATTCAGATTAGGAGAGGGACAGATTAACATTCAGCACCTCTGAAGGTTACAGAGCTGCCCATAGCTTTGTTAAAGAGTTGCTGTTGTGCTTTACTTGCTCATTTTTCTAATATACCTGCATGCATGAGCTACAAATTCTTAGCAAAGCAGTTTTTTTTTTAATTCTGCAAGAAAGTGAATGAACATCAATAATAATAATAACAATAATAATACCTTTAATTTGTAATGCACTTTACATTTGAATATCTCAAAGTGCAACAATTAAAAAAAAAAAAATCATCAGACAACATCACAGCAGCCACTTTAAGCAAAGTACAAATTAATGACTAACAAAGTGTGAAATCTTTGGTCCTGTAGTAAGATAATCATTGTCTAACAGATTGTATGAGCAGTGCGTCCTTCACATGGAAGAGGTCCAAGAAAGATAAGTAACCTGAAGCTACAATGTGAAGGTTTTCTCTGCCATAAGATTATAAGATATGACTGTGCTTAACCCCTGCCAAGAATTCTCAGAAAAGAATGTGCAGGTTGGGATAGTCCAGGTGGAGCTGTTGAAAACTTACAGAGAATATAAAAACCACAAGAGTTAATTGAACAACTAAACATTTCAACTGGTTTGAAGCATTGTCCTAATTTACTCCGAGTGTGTGTGGGCTTCCGCATTTTGTTGTAACAGTCACAGCACAACTTTAAAGACTAAATTACGATCATTTGCAGGTGCACACGAGCCCTTCCCGACGGGAAAATGGCAGATTCAAGCCTGTAGCTTCCACTTGTTCTCACATTAAAGTGTCACTTAGTTTGACAAGTGGTTTATTTAAACAACCACTCATCATAGTAATAGCTATTTTACACAACACCTCCAGCGACTCAGTATAAACTCCCGTCTGGATGAAAAATCCTCAGAAAAAATCATTAGGTGGCTTTATTGCTGTGAGGACCTTGGCAGGGACGTCCAGGTTTAGAGATCCACATTTAACTGGCACTGGTGGTGGAAGCATAAATATACACACACACACACTGTTGTGATACACGAGAAGAGGAGTCTTTCCAGGACAGTATTCCAAGCATTTGGCTCGTAGAAATTCCCGCCGAAGAGTGTTGACAAGTGACACTTAACCAGAGGCCTCTCACTAAACACACACGTACATAAACACACGCAGAGCCAAAGTTCTGCGAGGACCAACTGGCAACTGATTCAGCAGTGTCACAAAAAACAAACCTGAACTATGGTTTTTACTATTTATTCAGGAATAACTGAAGAACAATAGGTGATGCTATAAAAAAGGTTTTCCACCTGAATAAATGTTGGCGGAACCGGAACAATGACGTGCATTTGTATGTGTGCTTAAGTCCAGGCACACACTGTGAATTTGAAAATCCTGAGGCACTCCCCCAAGGGCAGATTAAATATTTCCCAGCCAATCCCAGTTTATGTCATGACAGCACCAGCAGGAAGAAACACTCCCTTCAGTGAACTCCGAAAAGTATCACCTGAAGGCCTTCTTATTCCAATATTATTGAAATAATACTTTTACAAAGATTGAAACAAATGCACATGAAAGTTTAAAGACTATCAATGGTGAGATTGGAGTCTTGTAAATCAACATTCAGAGCCAGACAACCTTTGATCCAATCTAACAATACCTAACGGTGTAAACTCCTAACAACACCCTCGTGAGTCAGAGTCTCGCGACAAAAAGTTGGAAATCTGACTCAGCTTGAATAAATTAAAAGGTGTGGGAACTAATTGTCATAAAAAATAAGTCAAATTACTCTGGGAGGAGGCTACACATTGCTGCTGAACATCTTCCAAATGATAAATGGAACTCTTCAGATTTTAGAATGAAGCTATACAGTATACTGCGTTGTTTAATAATACAGGATTACGGCTCTGCACCTATTTTGGGCCACGTGGATATATAGCAGTCCACTGTCCATTTAAAACCACTTTTAAGAACAGACACAGAGGGGTTGATGCAACTGAGAAAGAGAGAGAGGAAAGGGAAGTGATCCGGTACCAAGAAGAGAAGTTGCTGCATGCAGTGTCCACACAGTTACAGCTTTAAATGGCTGTGAGCTCGCCCTAGCATTTTCCCTGCGTGTATGTTTTATGAGTGCAATGGATGAATAAATAAGAGTTCCAGATGTTTTATATATGACGAATAAAGGGATAGAGAACTGATGAGGAAGGATAGGCTGGAAGAGAAGAGCCTCACTGTATAGAAACACCACCACACAGGGGTCTGATTGAGTAATAAACCTTCACATGGCAGTGAATCAAGAATGGAAAGTTTACTAGCCCACGGTTAGCTCTAAAATGTAAGGCCGGGATGGTGTCACATGGACCTCATTAGTCAGGATGTGAATAAGACAGCCTGTAAAGTGTAAAAAAATCAACCATTATGGTAATTCAAAAGATCAAGAAGGGAAAACGGTGCAGCGCGTGTCTGAGCTTGTTGGGGACTGATTTAGCTGAAGGCCAGGGTGGACTGATGGTGACTCTGAAAGAGGGTAGAGTTTCAGTACTAACACAGTGGAAGCGTAACCAACATGACTGGAAGGAAAGTAGTCAATGATCAGCACAGAAATATCCCAATAAACGACATGCCTCTGATACACTATCGTACTTGAAGTAGAGTTAAAGAGCAAGCAGCGGCAATTTGTAGAAGGAGCCCTATAAAGGGACTTTACTCATATTGCACATTTTATAACACTTTATACTGTTAAGTCACATTATATCATTCTCTCTCTCACACACACACACACCCATCGAGACAGCTACCATGCACTATAATCCATCTCCATTATGAGCGATTTGGGGTTCAGTCTTGCTCAAGGACACTTCAACATATGAATAGGGCAAGACGGAAGACGGCAACCACAACTTTGGAATTAGAGATGGCAAACTCTGACAACCGATTGCCACATTAATATTAATCATATATACTGCGTTGCCATTTGGCACAAATGATTGATCAATAAACTAACTCCATAATGAAGAGACAGCTGCATGTGGAAAAAGAGGTGGCCTACATTACAATGAGTGGTCATTCCCAGCCTGTGGTGAAGCCCTCTGTGAGTCATGTGTTTGACCTGGTGATGCTGTGACTCCCACTGAGCCCACTACAGCTGGCGTTCGGAGTGGACGCCGGCACCGGTGCCACATCCACCCCGTTTCATGTGAAATATCATATGCAGTCAGGCTCGGCCAGACAAGGGAGCAGGAAAAAGAGACCAGCCTTTTGGATTAGAGTCTTGGGCCTTTGCAGCCTTTACAGGGAGGGGTCTTAAACTACGGAGCTCTTTCAATTGTCAAACATGCCCACTCCCTACAATGAAGGGTAAAGACAGATATTTTTCCACACTAGTTGAAGTTTATACCTCTTTTAATGTGTACATAAAACACAATATGAACAGATTAGATCAACTAGGCCTCACAACATCAATCCCTTGCTTTTTATTTGCCTCAATCCTTCGCTATTATCGCCTCTCCCTCTCTCTCTCCCTCAAATCGCTAGTGCTCAGTGCACCACAGCGTGCACGCGACGTGCCCCAGTGCATGACGCTGGACCAATCAGAAGGCGCAATTCCGAAAGTTTACCTTTTATGGCTCGAGCCGGGCGACTGAGGGGGTATAAATACTGAGCGCCTACAGCCAACGGATTCACTCTGAGCGCCGTCACACGCAGCTTGTGCGGGATATCATTTGCCTGAAACCGGTTCCCTTAAAGCGAAAAGCCCCCCCACCCAAAGGTAAGAAGAAAAATATACTACCTTGCACATGTCTTATTTGTGAATATTATACATTTGAATAATTAAGGGGTTTGTTTTAATGCAATGGAGAAGATGCTTTTTTTCAAAAGATTGAAATGACCACGAGGTTCTTTGTCCTTCCACATAAATTGAATTTAAAGATTTGTTTAATGCATTGGTTGGAGAGGAAAAAAAGATCTATTTTACACGAGTAATTCATTTTAAAGCGCCTGAAATTCACAGGTGTTCTGGACGAAGCCGGCTTACGGTTAATGATGCACTTAACAGTTCCCGTTAAAACTGGGCTTTGTGTTCTATTCGTCGTGTCACTCCTTGTAGCGTTTGAGTCCTGGCTCACGTCTCGTCCCCAGCGGGGTGGTTTGAAAGAGGCTTTCGAGTTGAGGATGTCTGGATCCCGGCTGCTCCCTTTGTGCGCCCGTTGCGGCGGGGTGTGACCTACTTTAGCACATTAGCCTAGCCACATCTTGCTAACACGCCCTTCAGTCTCGCAGTAGTAGCAAGTCTTTTATGACTTCTTCACATAGATTCCAATACAGGTTTCTCATGCGTGTGAATTTTTATTTAGAAATCATTAAATTTCAGATTCTATCTTCTATAAAGTTAATAGAAGTCCTTTCACTCTTATGAATTGATGAGTAATTTAAATTAACCGGTAAATGGTCCAATGTCTGGGAAGCGGTATGCTATTTTTTTATTTTCTTTATTTTTTAAGAGGCCAGCTCATTCACTTAAATTCAAGGCGTGGCTCTCAGGAAATGAGTCTTGACTTGCGATTCATTCATGAGTCAACGATAAGTTCATTATGCAACTCATTCTCTTGAGTAACTCGTGAAGTCATCGCACTGAAGACTTTCACTGGATTTTTCCTCAGTCGTGTCTGATGGTCGTCGTGCAGTGAACGTCTAGGTTGAAGCTGTGACGCAGTGATATTGGAGCAAAATGGGTTTCAAGGGGGCATTAAACGCGGTGTGACTGGGCAACAATAGGAGGGGGGGGTTGGCGGGGGGAAGTGTGACTGGCGAACCGGAGGGAGTGGTCTCGTGTCCAATGCTCTGCCGCTCTGGCCGCGCGCCATCGCGCTTGTAGCCGCAAAGCTGCTCAAACCCGAACCATGTCCTTATATGGTAATATCAGAACGCATCGCCATTTCCTTTTGTCTGGCTGCGTGGAATGCAGGACGCGCGCTCCACCTAGTGGTTACTCTTGTGAACTGCACTTTAAAGTCAGAACCGGAAGTGAGTGGAGTGGCACTCCACTCCATATGGAAATGAGACTTTGCCTTCTAATGTGCATTTCTTTTCTTTCACAGTTCAGCCATGGAAGATGAAATCGCCGCACTGGTTGTTGACAACGGATCCGGTATGTGCAAAGCCGGATTCGCCGGAGACGACGCCCCTCGTGCTGTCTTCCCCTCCATCGTCGGTCGCCCCAGGCATCAGGTCAGTTTTATACTGGTTTTTGAAAATCTAAACGGAGTAGAATGCATTACTTTGTACATGTCTAACCCAAAAGTGAGCCATTTAAGAACTTCATATATGAATGATGGCACATGATAGATGCACACTTCATTTGTACATATTTCCTGACATGTTGCAGTTTGAATTTCCCCAAACTTATCAAATATTTTGGGGTTTAGTCTTGTAAGCCTCAGTTTGAATTGCAAGCTATATAATACTGATTACCTCATCTTCACAATAGCTCATTTTTTAAGAACTTTTAATTGAATGTGTATTTGATTAATTTTAATTGACCAATTGTCTTTGTACAGGGCGTGATGGTGGGTATGGGCCAGAAAGACAGCTACGTTGGTGATGAAGCCCAGAGCAAGAGAGGTATCCTGACCCTCAAGTACCCCATTGAGCACGGTATTGTGACCAACTGGGATGATATGGAGAAGATCTGGCATCACACCTTCTACAACGAGCTGAGAGTCGCCCCAGAGGAGCACCCTGTCCTGCTTACAGAGGCCCCTCTGAACCCCAAAGCCAACAGGGAGAAGATGACCCAGGTACACACCCCATTATTTACACACATGCAGAGCTAAGTCAGTTGGTAGAGCAGCATTTACTTGGATTTTCCTCCTGGTTTCCTTCTCCATTCCATTCTCACTTACTCCTTCCTCCTCTCCTCCAGGACCTCTCTCCTATAAGATGATCTATCATCAACAGGTCTCTTGACTGTGTGCTTTTACCTGCACTTGTGTCTAATGTTGATCAGAGCTGCTAGGTCAGCACTTATTAGACATCTGACATGCACAAGTGTGAAGGAATGTTTACTCTTCTGCACCTTTTTCTACTAACTTAAGTCTGAGCCTCACTCTGATGCATGTAGTGGGTGCAGTGATCACAGACTTGGATGTTTAACTTTCAATGAAAATATTGACATCTTTGTTTTCATTTGCAGATCATGTTCGAGACCTTCAACACCCCCGCCATGTACGTTGCCATCCAGGCTGTGCTGTCCCTGTATGCCTCTGGTCGTACCACTGGTATTGTCATGGACTCCGGTGATGGTGTTACCCACACAGTGCCCATCTATGAAGGCTACGCCCTGCCCCACGCCATCCTGCGTCTGGACTTGGCCGGCCGCGACCTCACAGACTACCTCATGAAGATCCTGACAGAGCGTGGCTATTCCTTCACCACCACAGCCGAGAGGGAAATCGTGCGTGACATCAAGGAGAAGCTGTGCTACGTTGCCCTGGACTTCGAGCAGGAGATGGGCACTGCTGCCTCCTCATCCTCCCTGGAGAAGAGCTACGAGCTGCCCGACGGACAGGTCATCACCATCGGCAATGAGAGGTTCCGTTGCCCAGAGGCCCTCTTCCAGCCTTCCTTCCTTGGTAAGTTCCAAAACTGAATGAAGATGCCCCACATCCTAAACACTTGCTATAAAGAATATACTGCACTTCCACATACTGACTTCATTGTGTCTGCTCTTCTCAGGTATGGAGTCCTGCGGAATCCATGAGACCACCTACAACAGCATCATGAAGTGCGACGTCGACATCCGTAAGGACCTGTACGCCAACACCGTGCTGTCTGGAGGTACCACAATGTACCCCGGCATTGCCGACAGGATGCAGAAGGAAATCACAGCCCTGGCCCCATCCACCATGAAGATCAAGGTGAGGATATACCTTAAACTGATGTCTCTATATAAACAGATCCAGACTATCAGCCAGAATTGTGCCTAATGGTTTACTTTTTCCCCTCAGATCATCGCCCCACCAGAGCGTAAATACTCTGTCTGGATCGGAGGCTCCATCCTGGCCTCTCTGTCCACCTTCCAGCAGATGTGGATCAGCAAGCAGGAGTACGATGAGTCCGGCCCCTCCATCGTCCACCGCAAATGCTTCTAAACAGACTGTTCCTCCTCCCCTTCCCCAACCAAACGCCCAACAACTTCAGCTCTGTGCAAAACAACCACACACCACACATTTCTCATACACACTCAGGCGCAGAGCCTCTGACCAACTCATTGGCATGGCTTCAGTTATTTTTGGCGCTTGACTCAGGATTTTAAAACTGGAACGATGAAGGATACAGTAATGTTTTGGCTAGGTATTAAAAAGCACCCCAGGGTTCTGCAGTTGCATCTGGGGACTTAAAAAAAAGTTCATTGTTTATTTTTTTTCTTTGAGTCATTCCAAATGTTTTAACTGCATTGTCCAGATCCATGATTCCAAATGTTAACTGCATTGTTCAGACACGTATTTGCCTCTGTGAAGGCTGCCCAGTGGTTGGCGCATACTTAAACATGGTTGTAGTATCGCTTGTATGTAAATTTATGTCTGGGGTTTTTTGTACTTTCAGCCTTAAAAAATATCTTGGTCCTGTTTAATTTTTTTGTTTTTGTTATGCAAAACCCAATCGTGACCTCTACTTCCCCCTGTTGGAGGTTTCATCCCTGGGGTGGTGGGGCAAGGGGTCTCGAAGTGATGGGGTAACATGGGGTGCCAGACCGGTGGGGCCAACCTGTACACTGACTAAACAATCCCAATAAAGTGCACATGTGTTCCGACATGATGGTTGACTCTTGTCTTGCTTTTTGTTGATTTTAATACAGACCTGCTTGAAGTAATGTAGCTCAGTACTGGAATCTGCAACAAGTGTAAATGTTAAAGTGATCAGCTTGAACAAACTTGGTTTAATGTTGCCTGCAGTCTTTAGATTGGAATCTCAATTAAAACTACATGTTATGAAATGCATTGAGTAAATCAGCTCCATATGCACTGGCGTCTTCAATAAGAAGGTTGTGCCTACATCACACTCGCAAAGAGTGGCAGAAGGTTACATTCATGTGGCGGCTGCTAAGAGGCCTCTGACACCTGTTCTCTTACCTGTCGCTTCACATCAGCTCTTGGAGCGAGTGGTTAGTCACTTCGGTGTCTGTGGGACATTTTCATGCACAGAACTGGAATGCCAGACTGAGGTAACAATATTAAAATACCCAGAGTAGTCTTTACCTGGGGGTTGGTGTGTTCTCTGTGGCTTTGCTCATTAGTGCTATGGCTGTGGATGAATTAACTACGGATCAAGTTTCATCTAACTTTCAAAATAACCTGTGGTCACAGGCTGCAGGGCTGTGGCAGGGATTAAGGGGCTATCTGGGAGTCCTCATTCAACCTGAAAGCATGTTTTTAAACTGATTATGTGATTATGCACAATTTTAAACTGATGTGGAAAACCACAGGTAAAAGGAGAACCTGTAAACTAAAAGATCCCACAAGTCCAGAAGGAAACAGTGGTTCAAGACTGAGCAGTATAGTACTGTGCAGCTCAGAAGGCGTAACACCTTAATTCTGCAGTTTATTTTGGCATCATTAAGATGGGTCACTGGATAAGTTGTGCATATCCACTCTAGTATTTTTTTTTCTCTTTTGGCTGTGAAGGCCTAAGTGATATCTCTTTTAGCACTGACATTGTCTCACTCAAAGAATTCAACATCATTTTGAAGTTGCCCTAGTGAGTTTCACTTTCAATTCACCGTAATAGAATGAGAAAAAAACAAGAACAAGTATGAACTGTATATCCTTTCATCGTCTTTACTCACTTTATATTTTTTAATCATTTTACTTTTAATTTCCAAATGGTGAGAACAGTGTTATTTAACATGCATCAATTGCCATGCACAGGAAGATTAATTTGTGTGGCATTACCTTAATTAGTAGGTGTGAAAGTAATGACTTCCAAATGCTCACATTACAGTAAATAGTATTACTTACTGTTGCATAGATGCTGATGTTGTACTTTATAGGGATTTTAAATGTAGGTTGTAAAAATCCAGGCACATTTAAAGGCAGTTTTTAAATCCAATAAATGTCTTCTTTCAAAAAAGAAAATTAGAGATTATCAATTAGCAAAACAAATTACCAGTGTGTGAATTTATATAATGTATAACATGTCCTTGATTGTAGGTATTCTATATATGAAATTTATCAAAAGTGTGTGTTAATAATTACATTTAAATGATATTTTAAAATAGTAATATTTATAATGTAGAGTGATGAAATGCAAATGTTAATTTAAAAAGCATTACAGAGGCTTTTCTGAGGTTCCTGCTGCGACTGGCCCATTTAGTGCAGAGTTACCTACCTGGCTGGGCTGACTGATGAGGACTGAAAGGTCAGGAGAATCCTCAGCCGCACATGATGATGTTAATCACTAAAAGTCTCATCCTCTTCATCCCTCTCCTGGGGAATCACATCATTGCTTCAGTTGTGATTACACTTTCCTTGTAGGACTGTCATCTCACTTTACTGGAATTGGAGAGACTTTGATGGCCAACAGTTTTCCAGCACTTCATGAGCAAGAATCTGACTGTATTCACGTCAGTTGCACATCTGAAACGCCAGATGGCAGCAAAGTCTGGTTTATATTCATTAAAGCGCCAGGCGTGACCCACTACTATATTTTCTTTATATCTCAATAATCTGGTGCATAATAACTCTTAGGCACAAATAGTGAGTCAGATTTGTCCTTTTGTTCATACACCCTTCTGCAAAAATGTGTGTTTTTCAGCCTTTCATTTGCAAATTAATATTGATGAGCATGGCTGATGTAATGGATAACTTTCCCCAAATCATAAGGCTGGACTGTCTGATCAGTGGAGGAGTGACCACTGGAAAATTTAGGGTAAATGAAACCCTTCATAGATACTGTTAGTCTTTTTTTTTTTAAAGGATCCCAACACGATCATAGGGATGAAATAGTAAAAGATGTGTGTTGAAGGTGGTTGGCGGGAGATGGTGCAGCCACACCCTTGAGCTCTGTGCATCATGTCCTGTTTCTGTGCATGAAACAGTAGAGATCCAGCACTGGCCAAAGTCACGCTGCTTCCATTAATCACGCTGTTCCACTTTCGCGCAGTAATCTGGGCTGCATGTGCGGAGGAGGCCCGTGCGTGTACAGAAATATATGCTGGCATGGAAGTTAAGTTGTAAATTCATGCATCAAACTGAGACTGCTGGTGCATTCGCATACACACGAAAGATCAAGTGTGGCTGGTGTTGGAAATTTATTCCATCTCACTGCAGCACCCACCCACCACCTCCACCCCTCCGCACCCCTGTGATTCTGCTGAGACTGCTTCCCTCTGATATCCTTTTACTGCCACGCCAGCAAAACACTCTGCCAGGGAAACTGTGCTTGGCATGCGCGTGTGTGTGTGTGTGTGTGTGTGTGTGTCATTTATCGTGTCAGTGAATGAGTGCAACTCCACCACTCCTTTTTATTGCCCCTGTCTTCACCGCGTGTGTGTGTGTGTGTTCCACACCCAGGTGTGAGCGCTGCAGGTGTTTGTGAATGAGATGCTCCATCCAGCATTACAATTTAAAAAAAAAAACGCCTGTTACAGCACAATGGCTCCCCTTGAGAAATCACCCAGACGGGGACCAATTTGTCAGAGAAGGAGACTTCCTGCGCGCCCCCATTTACCACAGCTGTGCATCTTCAGAGAAGCGCCACTGATGCCCCCCGCGTGCAGTTCTTATCTCACCCCAACAGATGGGGCCGCTGCTCTACATGAGCCTGTCTGGCCTATAAAGTGGGTGAAAGGCAAAAAGAAGGCTACCACTGTTGACAGAAGGAGGCCAGCAGAGAATAATAGATCATATTCAAATAAAGCAGATCCTCTTTTAGCAGGCCTTGGAGTGATTTTCATTCTACAGAGAGTGACATGTTCACAGAGGATAATGCTTCCCTTCTGCATGCTCCCCCCCCCCCAGTGGATTTTTTTGGTTTGATTGACTGACAGCAGATGTGAAGTGTTATGTCTATCAGTGAGTGACTGGCTGATTGAAAGCATTAAAAGCTTTTTTTTTTTTTTTTTTTTTTACACACACCTCACTCCAATTAAGTATTCTTTCTCCGAGATGGACTGGAAAAATGTTCCCCAACTTCACCAGTCCTCAGTAGGAACTGAGAATTAGCAGCAGCATGTGTGGCAGCAGAAATGTTTTTCCAGGATTCAGTGACCCTGACACATTACCACAGAACTTTTAACTCAGCACTATTGTTTGACTGTTGCATCAGTGTTTCCTTCTGGTTGTGGTTGCTTTTCTTGAGAGAAGCCTCACCATTCCCCAGAACTGTAACCACACAAGTCAGGAACAGGAACGCAGGCACCAAAAATACACACCCTGTGTGCAATTGCAGGCTTGCTCGGCCACCCCCATCCACACCAGCCACCCTCCCCCAGCCCATCTTGCTTTCAGTGCATGCCTTTGTCACAATACAGTATTTCAGAAATGGATGTTTCTGCCTGAAATTAATACAAATGTGAATGCTCCTTGCAGTTTGATCACCAGCAGTTCTCCTCTTTATTCTGCCATGTAGATGGAGTCTGGTTTGTTGAATGAATACTGAAGACAATGTAAATCAGTGATGTATAAAAATGCAAGCTGTGCTCTGAGATTAAACAACAGCAAATTTCAAGGAATCTATGTGTGCTACTAAAACCAGACACCACCTAAAGTAAATCCATGAAAACTGGGAATATCGATAGTGTTGTGTGAGCTGAGATTTCCTCTGTCTGTAGCCAGCTGTTTGTCCTGCAGGAGAAGGCTCCAGAAGCCCCCTTTCAGCTCATCCCCTGACACCATAAAACCCTGCTAGCTTATGCTGTCTGATGATTGGCAGGTACCCCATGAGAGCTGTGTGTCTATATGTGCCTCAGTGGGGGTTGGTTGGTGTGTGTGTGTGTGTGTGTGTGTGTGCGCAGTGGTGTCAGTCATGTCAGACTGCGGCATGTTTATTGCATGTTTTGCCTCTGCTGACTTGGTCCCCCTCATAAAGAAGGGCATTGCAATGAGATTCTTCACTAACATGCTTTTGCCATTTGTGCTGCTGCAGTGCAGGAGCTCCAGCGGTAATACAGCACTGCTGTGGATGAGATATGGTATGATGAATGATTTAGCCCTGTGGGCAAGCAGCTCTGCTGTGTGTGGATGGTTGGGATCGGTGGGGTGGGGGGAATTTGGGAGTGTTCACAGAAAGTATTTGGATGCTGCTTTTTTTTTCAGCTTCTTATTTGCTCATTTATGCAATTGTATGAACACGTGTTTGATGGGGAACATGATTGCAGCACATTCAGGGCTGACGAGCACATTATCCACAAGTGAGCTGAGGAAAGTGCTCTTGTTGAAAGGTGCTTGTACAGGACATCCATGTGTAAATATGTATGTTTCCTTTCCTCGGAGGAGTGAGCCCCAGCTGAATCAATCAATGGTGTCTCCAGGCTCTGTCCCCTGTGGGTTAATGCAGCCGCATGCCCAGAGAAAATCAGATAGTCTGTCTGCCAAATCAAATCATTTACGCGATCCTTCAGCTGATAGGACAGAATTAACCCAAACCCCAGCAATGATATTTGGTCCGCGGGCAGCTGGGGTCTACAGTGGGATATGGTGCTCAGGAAAAAGGGGAGAAAAATAATAATAATGAAACTAATCACAGCTGTTCATATCAGAGATCTGGATAGCAAATGTTCCCATTCTGAAGAATAAAAACAATGTTGGTGGAATGAAAAAGGACTGTGGTATTATATTGACTCAGCAGCATGAAGGCTATAAATCATGTTTTTTTCTGTACTTTTCCACCACATTCCCACATGGAAACTGAGCTCAAGGTCCCAGTTGGTGTATGAGCTATAAAAAAAAAAAAAAGAGAGAGAGAGAGAAAGAGAAAAAAACATGATCTACCAAATGGTCCCATCTGTTTGTGAAGTAAGGCATCCTAAGTACAGCCCTGTCCTAGAAATAAACACAGTAGTGAATCTGGACACACATTGTTTCGCAGGTTAGCTATACAGACTTTTAAAATAATCTTTAAAAATAAAAATTAAAATCTTTTTTTTAATCCACTTAATAACTGATGGATGTCACTAACGGAATAAAATCGTTATTATTTATTTACTGATATGACGTTAAATCTTGTATGCTCGAATTACAACGTTATATAATAAGATTAGGCTATAATAGCGAATTAAAAATATCAAAGTCCTATTCTTTTGGAAAGGTGTGTTGCGCAATGTGTTTGTATAATAATATAAGGGAATCGTGACAGCGGTTTCCATATATATTTGTTATAAATGCCACCAACGCTCCACAAAACACACAGCAGCCAAACCCACCTCAGAGAGGGAGCAGACCCCACAAAAGCAAGGAAAACAACAACCGTGGGATGAAACCTGTCTCCTGCTTGTAGGGTGAAAAGAGAACAACAAAGGGGGCCTAATTTGAAGGCACTGTTTGAATTCCCAGTCGGAGCGATTTTGGAGAACAAAGGCCAGCTCGGTCCCCTCGGACGGTCCGGCTGATCCCCGCCTGGTAGTGTCCCTCCCCGGGTCCCGTCAGGGGTGACGGGCGCTGCGAGCGGACGGGTCAGCGGGGTGACGGCCGACGCTAAGCGGCTTCTCCTCTCTCCTCGGCTCGGCGGTGGCGTTGCGGTCCGATCGGGTGTCGAATAAAGAGACACCAAGGCGTGACCACCAAAGGAGAGTCGGATACAGCCGTGTTTCTCGCGCATTATGTCCGCGGCAGGCGCGCGGAGAGCCTCCGCAGCTCTCTCGTCTTTCTGACCGCGATTTGCTCTCAGTCGAAGCGCTTCCTATGCTCCTACGGAGGGACGCCTTGAAACCGGCACGCTGCAGGAGGAGGGGCCGGAGGAGAGGAGAAGGGGGAGTGCGATGGGCAGCTTGAAACCGCCTCCGATTTTTTTAATCAACATTTTTCGCAACTATGTAACGCGGACCGTGAGCGGTACACTTCAAAGGGAACTTATGGGTGACGATAATAATAATAAAAGCGATACGGTGCGTAAAAGTGGTAAAACAAGGTCACGTGAGAAGGTTGTTAGCACCAGGGCAGGGACCAAAGGTCCTCTCACCTCCCCTTTTGAATTTTAACATAATACTACTGAATGATCAGTCCTTCTGATGCAAATCGGTGCATCAGACGCAGGCGGATTATGCACAAGGAGACACCCAGGGTTGTTTCACCTACAGCTTGGGTTGGCCATTTGCATAAGGAAAGCCTGGCATTATTCCTTGCTGTGAGAGGGCTTTCGGGAATAAAAATTGCGCGGCGAAAGCGACAATAACAACGCCTCACCGTCGGTTCCTAAAGGTTACAGGACGCCTTGATCTCTCTTCACAATACTGGGTGACGGCATATAATTAATCAGTTAGAGCTGAATGGAAGTGCGCAGATAATTGTGTATAATGTGATAAAGATATCCCTTAAAGTGGAATTCAGTATTATCTCCACTCATAAAAGGCTTGGCGTGGCCTTTAAATGCAGAAATTATGATGAAGCAGACCTAAGGTCAAGCCATCAGATACAAACGCTATCGTTCACATCTGGGTTGAAATATATTTATATATTTTTATTTTTACAATTTCTTTTCTAATTGAACAACAACAAAGACTACAAAAATGGACCTTTAAGGTTTTAATTGGGTCTGTCAAAAAGAAAGCAACGCATTTTCATTTAAATAGGAATAGTTACAGAAGCAAGATTGTTATCTGAAGCATTGATATTGGTGCCTGGGGTCGCTTTCCTATTTAGTTTTTTAAAAGGATGGAGTGAAAAGTAATGCAGTCAAAGTAAGTTAAGCATCCACTGTTCCCTGGAAAGAAAGACTAAACTGAAGTCCGAATCAAAAGTGTGAGAAACTAACGATCTCAACGCCCCTGTCATCCCAACCTTCAGGTTTTGAGCGTCTTTATAATCAGTGTGGAAATGGGTGGGTGGGTGAAAATGCCCCCCCCCCCCCCCCCCCCCCCCCCACACACACACACACACACACACAAACACACATGCATGCACGCACTCACACACCTAAAGAGAGACCCACTGCTTGTTTTGATCATCCAGTCTTGAAGGGAGAGGGGACCTTGAAACTGCTCAACCTCCTTGCTCCATAATTGGTTTTATAGTGCTGGCAAGCGGCCAGGGTGCGTTTTTTTAATACACTGGGGACTTTGATTGACGTGCGGCGCAGCCAATCAGACAGCAGCAGTGAGAGGAGTCCTGGGTTGGGTTGTAGCGAAGGAGGTGGGCGGGGCGTGCAAAACAATGCTGTGTTTCATTGCTGAGGAGGACGCGTCAGGGGCTTTCTCCCCCCCCCCCTCCCCGAAGTTATCCCCCAGTTTACCTTCGGACAAGCCTGTAATGGACTACTCCAGTTCTCCCAGCAACCTAGACGGATTTTGAGAAACCGTGGTATTTTTTTAAGTCCTTCCCTAATATTTCCCCTCTGTTCAAGTAAGCGCCTGGCATGTTTTTTTTTTCTTGTTCTCCTCTTCTTTACCCAAACCAAACGTGAGGCTTCTCCGTATTTTAAACGCAAATTCGGAAGATAAATGTGATTGAAAAGGGCGCGGAGGTTATTGAACGCGGCTTGTTGGGTTTTTTTTTTTTTTTTTGTCAAGGCGGTGTTGTGGGAGAGAAAGCCTCGCTCTCGAGACGTTTCCTCCGAGAAAGTTTTGCGTGTCGTTAATGGAACCGTGAAAAGTTTGAAACGTGGCTGAGACGCAGCGCTCCCCCGCTGCCTGCCGCATGGATCCCAGCCCAGTCTGTCCCGGGAGGCTGTTTCGGAGCGCCAAGACGAAACATTTCAGTCTCCTGTAATATTTTTCTTTTGCCTTTTTAAGGAGAAAAGGGGGTTTATTGTGATTTCGGATCGAGCTCAGCTTCAGATCCCGCCCGCCCGCTTGGATATCACGAGTCATTGCCGTAATATGTTTGCTCGCAGCCTTTGAAGGTTAACTTCTCCTCGTCTGTTTTCTCTCCAATTAACAAGTTATTTTACCGTGGTTAGTCTTAGTTTCATGTTTGTGTCTGTCTGCGATGACTCACATGCGATTAATGTTTTTAATCTTCTTGAGCCTTTGTATAAAGTCGCGATTGTTGGCGGTTATTCTTCGCGGAGTAACTTTTATTCTATTTTTACCCTTTTCCTTTTAACCTATAACATCTTATCCCGAGATTATTTTTAATCAGATGTTGTTTGGAGTGTGTTTAAAGCGACCTTTTAGAGCCAAGGCGCACATTTGCGAGATAGGCACAGATTAAACTGAATTATCCGCCCGGTTTATGATGTGAAACACATTACAATACCATAATACCGGTTCAAACTAAGGCTTAGACAGCAACGCGTCGATAATGTGGAGAGATATATAATGGAGTTGTAGTTTTTAAACAGTGAAGTGTTTGCGGGTTGGGTCTGATTTCTCTCCCTGGGCAGCACCCATGGCCAGTTGCGAAGTTCCCCGGACTAAATTCCCCTTTGCGGGCAACAAAACACCGCTCACCCCGCTGATTAATGATGCAGGCTTTTTGCGACCTTATTTATTTTTAACCCGTTTGAAATTTATATTTGATGCGCCTCCAGTATTTATGGTGTATTGGTTTACAGTGCGCGACTCGGCCCGTAGCCTAGATCACAGGTTTACGATTTAGGAAAACAGCTGGGTGATCGAGAGAGAGAGAGAGAGGGAAAAAAAAACCCCGACAGCAACTGCAGAATAGGTTGTAAATATAGGAGGTATTTGCGTTTCCATCGCGGGATCGGGGCTGTTTGCTCGGATCGGGGCTGAGCAGCTGGCCGCTCCTCGGAGCTCCGATGCGGCTGCATGCTCGATGGGGGCGGAGTACCTACCAAACATCAGATCACTGTATTACAAAATATAAGTTGAAACTGTGTCACGATCTGCATTTAGGATACAGCGAGAAGCAACATATATGGTGTTACTGGCGACCAGGTTCTGATGTGCGTTTAGTTTTTGAAGTGCTTTTCCAAACTGCGTCATTGCATGGTATGGGGCCGCCTGTTCGCTGGAAAGAGCAGAAATCCTAAAACTACCAGTTTCCAGCAGTTTGCACGTTAAATTGTGTATCAATTTCCTTATGGTATATTTTTTTTCTAGGTCAGCAGGATGGCTGAGAGGGAGCCCGAATCGACTGGAAAACTAAAGACATTATTATAGCCAGAATTGGCTCTTTTTTTTCACGGAATAGTGGGGACCGATCCGAACGGACAATTTTCTTTAACAACTTTCCCCGTTGTGGATAATGGATGGCAGAGATTTTGGTCCTCCACGATCCGTCCACGTCCCACCTCCGCTGTTGGCCGGGCTCGCAATGGAGTCTCACCGACTCGGAGCAGCGGCTGCAGCCGGGAGGATCCCTCCCTCGCCCGGTCACTTGGGCGCGAGTCATCCGCCGCCTCTCCACTCCGGAAAATTCTTGCCATCGGCCATTAACCTACATTCACACCACGGTGAGTACGAGGCGTTTGACGGCTCGGTTCTGCAGCGAAAAGCGCAAAGGTGAAGCGATCACTTGAAATAATGCTGCGCAAAAAAAAAAAAAAAAATGCGCACAGTTTGTGGCAACATGTGCGGTCATCAGTCAGATGTCGGTGCGGGTTTATGTGGCGAGGGGGGAACGGACCCAGATGGAGGTTTCACAGGGAGGAGTGGCTGTTATAAAGCTGTGACAAGTTTCAGATGCGAGTACATCGTGTTAAGGATTCTCTCAGCCCTTGCAACGGGCAGCGCATTAGCGGAAAATTACTTGGCAGTTTCCAGCAACGCACACGCATAACACACAGCGTCAGCTTAAGGCACAGGCAGGTCGGGCTGTGGAGGGCTGTGGTGGATGTGTTATTGCGCCAGTGTGAGGGTCAGGGTGCAGTGGTCTCTGATTAAACGGGAACCATCACACTGTCATTGCAGTGGGAGCAGATGCAGTGTGCGTGTGTGTGTTTGGCAGAGTGGGGGTGGCAAAGTTGTGACCCTAGACGGATGACAGACAACTGCTCACACCGCTGAGAGACATAGCTGGAGTGTCTCCCTCTGTGTGTGTTTTGAGTAAAAGCCTTTTTTTACGGAACATTACACTAATGTCTCTTGCTTGCTTTTCGTGCGTTTGTACCGGTGTGTCCCGACAACCGTGCTGCTGAGGAATCTGTGTGAAGAAATGTGCGTGTTGACGCTTTCAGTGTGTTTTTCCATTAAAAAATAATCACTAGAAAGAAGGTGTGGCAGTATCCAGCCATGCCGCTTAAAGCAAAACTCACCCTCCATTTGTTTGTTTACATTATGTGTGAATGCATTGCTCTGGTGCATCCAGTAAGATGATCCACGGTGAAAAACCTTCCCCTGTTGAGTTGATGATATTCCTTTTTTGGCTCTTTCTGTCAACTCATTGATTCCTCATTTGCCTCCGGAGCGGAAAGCGTTGAAATAACAACGCACGAAAAAAAAAAAACTAAAACGGGACATGTTTGCATACAGTCCTGCGGTCAGTCGCAGGGGAAGTCTGAGCACTGTCATCTATGTTCAAACCATATGTTTGTGCACGCGGGGAAGACGCGTCTGCTGTGGAAAATGGAAAGTCTGACAAACGCACTCGATCATCAAGTTACTCGCATCCCTCTGAAGTCATGCGGCTGCCGACAGAGGTACAATTACAGCTCCTCTGGTTTCTCTTCAGAGGTAAACCCCAAATATAATAATATTCCGCCTCAGATGCCCCCCCCCCCCCCCCCCCCCCCGTTCTTATCTTTGAGCCTCGGGTTCAATGCAGCGCTTTGTAGCAGGAGCACGAGGGGTCTGGTAAAGTGAGGCGACGCTCGCAGGGCAGGGCTCTGATGAAGCCTTAATTTGACACAGCAGCATGAAAAGGTGTCGGAGATGAAATCAGCTCGCAGCGGGGGGGCATCCGGGTGATTGATGGGAGAATCGCGGGAGAGAAACTCACCAGGGCGCAGTTTATTGCTTGTGGTTGAACTGATTTTAACCGGCAGGTGAATGATGTGGGATATTTTCAGGTTGTGCGGATTGTGCGTGGAGGGGAAAAAAAAGAAATGTGTGTGCAGCAGTGTGTTTGAGTTGCAGTGATGTGCCTTTGCCTTCCCTCTCCTCTTCTGTGGCTCTGAAACGAGCTGAAAACTGCTTGTGGTGTGTGTGATTGTGTGTGTGTGCGCGCTCGCCTGTGTGGAGCAAACTTGATGCGTCGCCAGCAGAAGAAAGGGCTTGGGGGGGCGTGGGGGGAGTTTGTGAAGTGGAATTGACCCAGCCACTGTTCCAGTCTAGATTGGCAGTTTAAACACTCCTTTAAAAACGGGGATGCATTTGATTCTGCCCACACACTGACCTTCTCACTCTTTGACTCTCCATCTCCCCGACACACACACACTCGCAGCCTCCGCCCACTAAAACACACACACACACACACGCGCGCGCGCCACTGTACGATACAGGTCATTTAGCTTTATGGCGCTTCTCAATATCAAATCCCCGCACATTACATTAACCAAACCCAATTGAGATCTCAGTCCCATGCTCGTAATAACGCTATACAACCCTGTTACATAATAATTACCCGTTAATTGCAAATGTTCATAATGTTCCAGTTTAATTGCAATAAACAGCATGGATCCAGCGCTGGAGGACCTGCTGTGCAATCACAGCCTCGCCGCTGTTTTTGTTTACACGCGTTTTGTGGAATTTAAGCCTTTTTTTTGCCTGGTTGTTTTTGGCTGAGCTCTTGATAGCAGGTTTGACTGTTTATAGCTACCAGTGCACTCTTATTTCCCAGGTGGCCTCTTATTTTATTGTTTCTAGTACAATTTTAATAGGATTTCCTCCTGACTTTTCAGAGTACAGTGTCTCTCTTATTTTAACAGATCTAGATTGAGTGCTGCGACTTAACTGCTTTTTTTTTAAATGAATTGTGAGGCTGCAAATATTTTGTTGACATTTGTGCTGCTTGTACGCTCGGCAGCCGAAAGGGCATCTCGTTTTCCATCAACAAATCCTATTCTCTTCTGCACAGCAACAGCAGCAAATACGTCCTCTCTCTTCACACAGAGTATATCTTCACGGGATCAAGTCCTGGTTGCTGTTTATAGATGTAAAACGCCTGTAAATGCTCCTCTCCACACTAGAAGCCCGCCTGTACCTCCTTCGCCAGATTGAGGCCAGCTGTCCTCTCCCTCCACTTTTCCTCCATCTCGCATCTGAGAGCATTAGAGGCTGATATGGAACTGCACCGAGGAGGCAGGACCAGAGATGCTTTTATTCCACCAAACCCTGAAAGGTTGCAGTGGCAGCAGAATATTTTAAAGGGTGCTATAAATGTGCAGAAGATTCAAAATCATGCACTTGGTTGTTGACGTGAAATATTGATGCATGTTTTTCTCGGTCTGCCTGTCTCGCTGCTCTTTTGCATTTTGTGGCTATCTTTTTCTGGGACTTTGACCCAACACGAGACTCGGTTCTTCTAAACAAACACGAAAATGCTGTAGTGAAAAAGTAAAGTTTGTTCTCTGCAGAGGTTTCAGTGTCAGGGCGATACGGGACAGAGTCCTGTCACAGTAATGTTTTTCATATCAGTTGATATTGTTATATATCATGATATAAACAAATCACTATTTTATTTCAATTTTAAATGTTTCCTGTTGCTGTTAAATGAGATTTGAAGATATCTGAAAATCTGTCAAGGCTGAACTTGACATGTAACACTATACAACTGTTCCAGATGTAAAAAACTGTCTTCTGTCATTTCTCAGAGGAAACATTCATTTCCCCTCCTTTTTTAAAGCGATGTTCAATTGCTGCGGTAGCCACCTGCTGACGATCCCAACCTGCCGGCCCAGAGGTTGGGATGACTTCACACCAGATGACGTTCAGGTGTTGGTGGGTTGTTGGCTGGCCGGGTTTTGGGCGATTCATTCGTGTTCTAGCATCACTGGAGAGGGTGCAGTCTCGGTTTCTGGAATGGTGGAAGGGAGATTGAGGTTCTGGTCCCGGGACGCTCGGTCACTCTACTGCTGAGGAATCGAAGAAAAGTTATATCGCGATATATTGTTATCGTATTATGGCCCAGCCCTATCTTCAGTGCTTCATTACCTGACCAGCAAGTTTCCAGCTCCTCTGTTCTATGCACACTTCTTAAACATTTCCAGAGGAGGGGTAGAAGATAGGAATGAGACACCTGGGTAAATGTAAGTGTTGTAGTGAGTTCAGAGAAGGAAGGTCAATAGAAACGAGTGGAAACGGCTGAAGACAAATGAGGGAGGAGAACTGAACGGTCACAGTCTCGGAGGCTTAAAGGAGTGTTTTGTTTTTTCCAAGGATAAGAGCTGAGGTGGCTGTTTGTGCGTACGCGAGCGTGGCGGCGCAGATGAGAGGATTGAGGTCTTGTGTATAGGAGCAGGAGCATGTGATTGTGCTTAGTGCATTTTGCTCGGGGTTTCCCCCTGGGACCGTGCACACAGAGAGAGAGAGAGAGCGAGATTTAGCCAGACCACAACACATTCACACACAGCCAGATAAATGTGGTAGGCCTTCAGTTGTTCTCTCTGTCAGCCTCACGCACGCTCTCGCAGTCACAGGGCGCACGAGCATAAGTGTAATAATTCACCAAGCTCGCAGGGCAGGCCAGGGATGTCTTGGCCGATACCAATTTGTCTTCCACACTCCTTGGTTAGTGTGTCTGTTTGCTTTTAAATTAATGCGGTGAGTGTGTGTTTATATGTATTCAAGGCACAGACCCCCAAATATGTGTGTGTGTGTGTGTGTGAGTGAGAGAGTGAGAGAAGATGAGGCTTGGACATGTCCCCTCTCAGATTAATTGAATCCTTCAGGAGAGAAAACAGCCTCCTTAAGAGAAAGCACAGGGCACTGCTGCCTTTCTACAATAAACCTGTCAGACGCAGACAAACGGTGCGCGCACGCACGCACACACACACACACAACGCTCGCACACAGCTGTCAAACACAAGAGTGATAGGCTTGCGTGCGTGCGTGGGTGTGTGTGTATGTGCGAGAACAAGCGTGCCGAGGCATGTTGAAATACCCAAAGCATTAGCTAAGTCGCTCTCGCTGCCAGAACCCTCCCTTTAACGCAAACAACAGCCTCCAGCACACAAAGGTCACAAACTGCATTATGTCTGTCTGTCTCCCATTACACAAGCCTAATAATATTCCTCCCGGGGCACGTAGATTAAACTTGGAAAATGTGTAGCGACACGAAGAGGAGCGCACAGTGCAGGTAGGACGTGTTGGGGGAGTCGGTTTGCTAACGGCGTTCTCCATGTTGAACCGAACAGGCAAGCCTGCTCCGCAACACATTCCCGAATCGTCACAGGGCCGGCTCGCACGCCCTTGATTTATTTAGTTAGTCTTTCTTTTGCGCACTTATCTCCACCGATAGTGTTGATAACAGCCGTGCCATTTCCTCGTTTTGTTTTGAAAAAGATCAGATCACTTCCCGTCAGTGAGCACATCAGTTGTGCTTTACTTTCTGATAAAAGCCCGGCCAGACGTCGTCCGGCTCTGCTGCAGCTGCGAGGGGAGTGCTCTCGTGTTCCTGTGCGTTCTCCGGCGCGTACGGGCTTTGTGTCGCCGTCCAACTGTGCACGCCATCCTGTCTGTCTGCAACACCTCGCGATTTCTGCCGCGAGTCTGTTCTCATTTGCTGGTATTGAAGACTGTGTCAAAAATAACACCTGCCGGTCTTCACAGGAGGTTCGAGTGTGACTTTGCAGCACTGAGAGGTTCACAAACACACAAATTGTGCTACTATTGAACGGCTGAAACAAGTTTTTCCACAAAGTTTCAGAGGAGGAGTTGGACTGTAATGCCGCCACCTCAGATCGTTTCATGCTGATCAGTTGAGACGAATCATTTAGTTTTTTGCGGTTCATATTATGTCGTAAAGAAAACTGAAAGCTTTGCAGACATTTCCCTTCATCTCAAAAGTTCACATGTTCTTGTGGAGATGATTTGCTTGAGCTGCACTGCTTTGTGGGGGGGGGGAAATTACGTAAATGTTGTGGTTTGCTTGCTTGCCTGCAACCTTTGCATATTGCTTTCTCAAAGAAAACGGTTTTGCTCTGTCATTGAAAACCCAATAGCTGGTTAAATGTTCCTTCCTCTCGCTGCACCCACCGAAGCTTCTGGAGCTGCGGTTGTCGGTGCGTTATTTCTTCACTCGTCTTCAGTTTGTGACCTGCGGCAGTCTTCAAAACTGTCTTCTTTTTGTTAAGACCGTCACCTTCTGCTATCACGACTTTGGAGGACACTACCATAAACCTTGCATTTTCACACCATTTCTCTGTTTGCGCCTCACAAATTTACTTTAGGAGATGTCTGCAGTGTCTTTTATAAAGCAAACCCATGAGGTAGAAAAAGGATTCAAAGGCTTTCTATTCAAGAATAACCTTGCAGACCCATCCAGGGCTGTTCTGTTCTTTTACCACAACACAAAGCCGAGCACTTTAACTTTGAACTTTCAGTAAATGTCTGAAGTCGTACACGCCTCATATTTTCTGATATTCTTCTGTTTGTTGAACATGTGCATCATTTTTATCTGATGTTATTTTTCCTTCCATCATGTTTTTGAGTGGAATAAAAAACAAAACAAATGGATGATTTCCTGCAGCAGTTCTCCTGGGTGGCTGTATTGCATTTGAAGATTTGCATGGCGAACAGCAGCAAGCCATTTTCTGCAAATGTTGCAGATGTCATCCTTTTGACGAACGATCCATTATCAGTGAGCTTTATTGCAGCAACACTAACGCGTCGCTGTGCAGACTGTAAAACCCGAAGTTGCTGTGTCATAACATTACCTCATCATTTATAAGTGGAATTGAGAAATGAGTGTTTTGAGCGCGCGGCTGTACAAACAAACAGTGTCCTCTTAACGGCTCTCGGCGGAGACGAGCCAGACATCTGCGTCTTTGGAATCTGAACCCTGCGCTCATCGCCTGAACGATTGCTCTCCAAACACAAACACAGATACGTGTTGCTCGACATGCATGTATGTAAATCCTGCACATCCCTGCCTGCCTCAGTGTGTGTGTGTGTGTGTGTGTGTGTGTGTCTGTGGGCTTCACTTCCGGCTTTTACAGTCCGGATTCATGGTTACTGGAGTCAGTGTGCCAGTTAGCTGAAGCAGAGATGGATAGCGCAGCAGAGTTTTACTGTTAGAACGTTTTTTTTCTTGCAGGGAATAAAAACCAGAGATCAATAGTGATTCCCCCCCAGCTAACCCTGCTCTGAGTACCACTGATGGATAACAGATGGGTTCACAGAGTGTGTGAGTGTGTGTAGGTGTTTGCGGCATGTGTGTGTACTCCGCAGATTTTTTTTTTTCTCTCTCTCAAATTTTTTTTTGTCTCGTGCTTTTTGTACATGTTCCAGCATTGTTGTACTGTTGCATTCGGATTGTAGCGCTCCGGTCCATCTTAGATCGATTCACGATCAAATCTCTCGTTCCTTAGTTTGATTTCACCGATTGCCATTGCGTGGGCGTGTGTGTGTGTGTGTGTGTGTATTTGCAGTGGCGTCTCTATCAGAATGGATCTCCAGCAGGCTTTTCTCTTCTGTGATATTGAGATATGTTTCTTATGAGGATCTGAAAATGGAGGCTCAGAACGTGTTGGGAGTCAGAGAGCGTGTTTCTTGGCAACTCGCTTATCCCAATATGGCAAACTAACTGTGCTGTGAACTGGGAGCCAAATGCTTTATGTGCGTGTGTGTGTGTGTGTGTGTGTGTGGTAGTTGGGTGGGACGGAGTTGACAAGAGAGAGAGAGAGAGGAAGGAAGGAAAAGGCTGAGAGAAAGCGAGAGCGAGGTAATGAAAGTGTAATTCCAAAACATTTAAAGAAACATTTCCCTCTCAGCTACCATTTGGATGTTGTTTCTGGAACAAGGAGCACAAATGTTTTCCCTCGTTCTACCCCTCCCTCTTTTTCCCCCTCTCGGCTGTTCAGGAAGGGAATTTGGGATTGTTTTTCTCCCCTGGTCACTGGCACAGAGCACAACTGTAGACTATATGGAGTTTTTTTTTTCTGTGTGTGTGTGTGTGTAGTCTGCTCACATTGAATAAAGGAGCCTGTAGGCGGCTGTAGTGCTGAGATTTATCTGTACCCGTGTGTGTGTCCGTGTTGTTGGAGTGTGTGATGTTAAGCCTGAAGAAATGGAAGCTGCTGACATCCTACCAGGGCTTCACCGTCCCCAACAGGTGCTGGTTGTGAATGTATTCTCTGTGTGTGCGTGTGCGTGCGCAGCCGTCGTGGCGGCATGTCAATGGTATGCCTCTCGCACACATCAGGTAACAATTACAAAGCAGGCGATAGGTGAGAATAATTTGTTGGAACAACATTGCTGGCACGTCGCCCAGACGCTCATGAACACGCCTTGTGGTGAAACACCGAGCTTTTTGCTGCTATAGTGCTTTTTTTTTGTGCATTATAAGTGGTTGTTTGCTTCATAATTAACCCGATGGAGTAATGCTGAGAGGTCATAATTCACTGGAAGTGAGTCATGTTTTGTCTGGCGTGCTTCACAAATACTGGCGATGATGCGTCCCGTGAAGGACCAACGTTTTAAGGCAACAGTTTACTGCCGCGCGTCACTGCGGCCGTGTGAAATCCATCACCAACCAATAAGCCCGTGGTGTCGCGTTCCTTTTATTTCCCATTTATCGGGATATGATCTAGAGAGGGTTGCAGCCGCAAAATGACCTGTAATTGATAACATCTTTAAATGTTTCCCTTCCTCAAGGACCACATTTTATAAAAGTCTACATGTAATCAAATATCTCTTGTAAGAAACTGGAACAAGTTGGACGTTTTAAAGAAAACAAGGTGCCTCTTGAGCATTATAGGAATTTTTACCAATAAAATCAAGACAACTGTCAGTCAGGTCCTTCATTTAGGACTTTTATTTTCATTTCCAGTTTCTGTCACATATCTGTTTTGGAGGTTTGTTGCTATATTTGGTAAATCTGCTGAAATATGTGAAATCCCCATCGGCACCGTTTCTCTTTAGGCTAATTCTGTCAGAGTGCATGTTTTCATAAACTAACCCTCCACCACAAATACTCCAACGCTAATACTAGTTGTTGATAGGGCCGCGGTCACTGTGACAGTACTGATCTCTTGGCCTGGGATCTCAGTATTGTTTCATGACTGAAACAGTGAAATCCCCGGTGAATAAAGTGGAAATAGCCCTTGCTGTTATTGTTTTTCTTCGTCCAGCTGGCCAGAATGGACTCGGGCAGGTCAGTCAGTGCCCATGAATTAAATGCTTTTCCTTCTTGAGCTATTTTGATCACCAAACTTTTAAGTAAGCTTGACAATAATTCTTTATTTTCTGATATTTTTAAGCAATAGAAATGATTCATATCAGTGATTAATGCTGTTCTCCATCAGGTGTGTAAACAGATAAACCAAGAAGGTATTTCACTACACAAAACGTCTTTATTTGCTCAACGTCCCCACAGCAAACCTTGCGAAACAGTTCCCTAATGTCTTGTTTTTCTGGTTTTGGAGTGGAGGTTGCCTTTTTTGCACTTCCTGCAACAATTTTCTTGCGCACAAGCAGAAATGGTCTCTGGATAGAAACTTTTCCACCAGAAGCACCAAAAAAAAAAAACTGCATCATTGTTCAGACTTGGAAAGAAGCAACCAGCTGTGGTAAATCCAGTCCTGTCATGTTACCTGTATTTCTATTTTTTGCTCTCCTTTTGCGTAGTTTGGAAGCTACAGCAACCACTCAGTTGTTTTCCAACGTTATCCTCTGTGTTAATGAAGTCCAACTAAAGAGAAGTAAGGCTTTTTGTCACGTTTCGTTCACCTATTATGAACATGTAATCATAGCTCAACTTTACAGGGAAGTACTAGAAACATTTACAAAGACTGTTCTATTTGTGAAGGCTGATGACCTTTAACTCTTTTTCCTCCTATAAATCGTTTTTACCAGCCTTGTTGATGCCAGATTTTATTTTATCTATCAAATTTCTCCCAAATTTACTCATTTATAATCTGTTACTGTTGAGTCTGATGCAGCCTAGATGTTGGGTAAGAAAGCTTAGAAGGTCGTAATCCCCCAACAGCTGAATAAGTTGATATTGTTTCTCGAGGCAATCTCTTATCCCACTGAATTTACTGCAACAACCAAACACTGAAGTAATCAACGTTTGACACAACATTCCAGCAGTTTTAGTGCTGCATCATGTTAGGAACCCTTCATTTAAAAACCAAAAAAAAAACAGTGACAGGAAATTGATGAGCTGGCACCGACTGTGACAAAGATTTCTAGTTGGCCACAAGTCAGTGTGAGCTTTGGCAAAACGAGAGGAAACAACTACAGCGAGTCTAACACTCTTGTTCAGGACGGAATGACTAAAGCTCAATTATTGACTGAGATTTTAATTGAAACATTCGTAAACAGACAGCAGTTGCTCCCCTGTAATATTTCTGTTGCTCTGGGACTGTTTACTGTAGTGTTAAACTGGAGCTGCTGTTGACGCCAATAACCACAGATGCCACGGAATCAAGACGCCATACTTCAACTTTAATGATCCCCTCTAGATATATCCGAAAGTAGATATTGCACGATGTACTTCATTAATAATTTGCTTTATATGGCTTCAACGTTGAAAAATTCAGTTACCTCATTGAAGACAATCCTTGTAATGACATCCATAGAAATAAAAGTAAGTTCATCATCTCTGAATGTGCAATGAAGGCATCAAGTTTTCGTATCATACTTCTGTATGATGCATTGAACCATTACAGGCTTTTGATCACATCTCACACTTACACACTTGCGTCCTGTAAAAATCAAGATTTGCCGTGAGTTTTTTTTCCCCTGTTCAGTAATAAGGCGGCAGATCTGGACTCCAACGCAACCTGATGCGCGGAGAGGCTCAGTCATCCACCTGCAGAAACACGAAGAAAACACACTTTTTCGGTGGAGAAGGCTGCAAAGTTTCTCTTTTCATGAACATGTCAATATGAACAGGACACAATAGATCAAAGCAATGATGCTTGTGCTCCTTTTATTACCATTATTATGTCTGCGCCAAACTACACAGGTAGTACACTGTGTCTTTTGATGCTGCTGCTCTCCGGCATGTTTACCAGCCGTGTGTGTGTGTGTGTGTGTGTGTGTGCGCGCGCGTGTCGATGTGTGGGTGGGTGTGCCGTGCACGTGTGAATTAGTAAAAGCAGGTTTTGAGGACGCGTGTGTATTTGTTCACTCGTGTTTGTGTGCGTGCGTGCGTGCGTGCATCCTGCTCCTGCAGTGTCTCTGACTCAAAGGGCATTCACTGCAAACCCACACAGAAGTGTTTGTACATGTCAGCGATGAACACAGAGAGACTCAGTGCACACATGTGCAGTGCAACCGTGCACGCACGCACACACAGGCGTGCATACAAATACAGACTTCTCTAAATCTGTACCTAATAGGGCTGGGTGTGGAAAGTTCCACCTACACAGTATTTTCAGAGCAGAGAATAAAGGCGGCACGCACCGCTCCCGTTCGTGTGTGTGTGTGCACACGCCGCCGTTATTAATTGGAAAGCTACATTTGGTATTGATTGAAAACACACTGTGTGTGTGTGTGTGTGCACGCGCTGATGGACTGTGGTTTTAATGTACTGATTTAGATGCAGGGGAAACTCAGCAAGCACAGCATGTCTCTTAGATTCCCACCGGACTAATACAGAAACACACATCCCGGCCCTTCCCCCCCCGCCACCGTTTGTCCATATACAGAAAGCACCCTTTCCCCTACACACATGGTTAGTTTTATCAGGGTAATGGCTGTGCAGTGCACTCAGTAATGGGGCAGGAGGGGTGGGCTGAGATGTGTTGGGGGGGAGGGAGATCCTCAGCTAAACATGAAACCCCTTCCAGCTCCAAGGAGGCTGCGATTGGTGGGAAAAAAAAAAAAAGCAGTGATGGTTCAAAGGTTCAAAGTTTGCTATTGCTCAGGGAGCATACATGAAGAGGGAGGAGTCTAATAAGAGCAATCAATAGTGTTGAAATGTGAACTGTTGTGCAGGGGAGTGGGTCCATCCTGCAGTGAGCGAGCGGGTTTTTAATGGCGATTGGTGTGACGGCCACACGCTTGGAGTGAAGCGCACGCTTCAGTGAGCCTGCGTCTGCCACAGCTTAGCAATCAGTCCATCTGTGACCCCAGAGCTGCATATACATCACTCATTACATTCCAAAATCCCACAGGCAAAGTGTGAACTTCATCTCCTCTCTCGCTTTCATTTTGTTTGATTTACATAAAAGTCTCCGGTGTATGTCAGGGAATTTGCAGACGCAGTAATCGTTCTGATAAATGTTTACCTGGTTCTTATATTTGTAGGTAAAAATTGAAAATAAATGGTTACTCTTCCCATGTTTCAGTCCTTCGGGTAAATATCTTTGTTTCTGAAAACAACTAACTACACAATAGTTGCTCTCTCGTGTGAATATTTAAGATTTAATGTTGTTTATCTCAGAAGGTAATTCAGTGAAGCAGAGGTTGTCAAACTGGGAGCCCAGCTTCCCCATCGGGGCTCCAAACCGTTGGCAGATGGCTGCCACCTCTGAGCCTGATTCTGCTGGAGGGTTTCTTCCAGATGAAAGGGTGTTTTCCTCTCCCCTGTCACTCCAGCTTACCTTGGTGGGAATTGTTCTGAGCATATTTTTGCTTTCTATTCGACTTTTGACCTTAATGTGTAAAGAGCCATCAGATAAATGTGCAGTTGTTGGCCTTGTGTGATTCATCATCAAATGGAGAACACAAAGAAGCTCCTAAAAGTCCCAGTTAAATTTATTTATAGAGTCAAATGCTTTCAAAATCAGAAACTGGTTGGATTTCAGCCACATATGATCAAACACTGCTTTTCTTGTGTCTCACAAACTTCTTCTTGGGAAGAAATTGCTGTGGATAAATATCCAGGATGCCACCTTGTGGCCAAAGATGGAAGCATTTTCCTTTGTCCATAGTAAAAGCAGCTGGTTTTCATTGTGTAGCATCAAATGTTTTACCGTTAGATGTTTGAGGAAAAGCGATTCCACACAAATATATACAATATGTGGTGGTATTTTATTCTCTGGGTTTGATTTAGAGGGATGCCTTGCTTGTACCCTGATATGCGCTGTATTGCCTGGTTGTTGTTGTGTTGGATGATCGGCGCTTCAGCGACAGGCTCCTGCCCGGTTCGTGTCCTGTTGTGACAGTTGTGGTTTTTCGTTGCCGGTTGCATTAACTGTCCATTTCTTGGGAGTGCAGTAAGTCTGTGGTCTGTCTTGTTGAAATGGAGTGCGTCGCTGCTGGGCAATAATGTGATTACGACAGACTGCTTCGGCACAGAAACATCAGCGTTATTGATTTGGCTCCCCGCACCCAAAAAACACACGCAGCAAAGCACGACATCATCCACAGTATGAAAATTGATTGCCTTGTATGATTCTGGCGGTTATGAGGGGGACTGACGTCTCTTGACTTCTTTCCTAGGCGACGCCTTCCCGGCAGGCTCCAGCCCGTTCCTGTCAGGTTACCCAGGCCCCTCCCCCCTGACCTCCGACCCCACTTACAGATCGGCCAATCCCAGCAGTCTGCAGATGGCCCAGCTCTGGGCTTCACACGCCCATGAAGGTAAACTGACTTCATATCTAATCATCTCTTTTTCTTTTCTTTTTTTTTTTTTTTTTTGCTTCTTTTTCTGTCTTGGTGCATAATTCAGCGACACGCGGTGGCATCATATTTTCATGACATTTCTCACAGTCCGCTCCTGTCAGTGCCCAGGAGGCTTGTTCCTTTTCTGCTCCTCATTGCTTACACCACTGGGATCCTGTTCCATTTCTGTCTCCCGGCTGGTAGCTCCGCTCCCGGCTCTGTCCTAAATGCGACTCGCTTCCTCCGTTCTCCACCGGTCCCTCCTTTCCACCCGTCATCTGTTAATGTAATCCATCTCCCTCTGTCTCGTTCTTTTTTGAGCTTCCTTTGCAAAAACACCCTCTGTCTCGCTGTCTCTCGTGCCCCACTTTTCTGAACCGTCTCCCACCGATCGAGCTCAGGGACATAGTTTCAGACACTTAACGTGCCCTTCACTTGGATCCTTCCCGTCCTTTATGTCTCTGTGCTTTTCTGGAGACCTGTTCAGTAGGTGATTGAATCTTTCCTTCACTCCCCAATCCCTGATGTCCTTTTGTGACACCTTATCAAATCTCACTAGCGGAGAAGGTCAGATAGGAGGGATCCAGTCCCACAGTGCATTTCAGAAAGGTAAAAGGAGAAGGACAAATGGATTTCATCTGACATTCATTTTGAAACTGATTGCATCGCCTGTGTTGAAGCGAGTGCTGTACTTTCCAAACACAGCAAATCGGATCATGTGTGATTATTTGTTTTTTTTTTTCCTTTTCCTGGATTTTGTCTACAGTGTACTTTCCAAAGTTGAAGGACTGTGAAAGGGTGCAGCTCTGACACATGTTTGAACCTTTGATTGTAGGTCAGAGTTTGACCAGTAGTTTTATGTTGCTCCCAGATGAGATTAAGAACAATAACTCCCTGTTGGACAGATTTTTTTTTTCCACCCCTCTTTTGTTGATGTCAGCTAAAACCTGGATCGCTCTTATCCGCCCAGTGCAGATAGCTACCTGCTGACTCTTGTTTTAAGAATAGATCAAGGCCTGGTTTGTTTGCCATGAACTCTGTGCTTATTTACATTGATCTTATCAGAATTGCAAACATAACATGCATTTAATGCAAAGGTACAAAATGCTCCACGGAAACCAGAATTTGGAAAACAAGGAGAATTGGAGGGAAAAAGATGCGATTTTTCCACTAGGTTGTTTGAGAGTTAAGAACCTCCCTTTTTTTCTCAAAAAGAATCAAACATTTGATTGTCTGATTGGGTGTTATTCCCATCATTGCCTTTAAATTAATATATAAGATAAAGCAGAGCGGCATGTTGTCAGATTACATGCAGTGTGTGCAGTATCAGCTGCATTCCGGAATGATTGTAGTGTGGATATGTTGAAGTACAAGAGTGCACAAAGTTACATGTTAATATGAGATAAAGCAGTTGTAATGAATGCACATGCCACAGATGCCGCTGAAAGCCGTTGCGTCTTGCTCTGCAGGCTCGGCTGGATTTTACGCCGGCTTCCCTTCATGTTGCATTTGGAATTCGAAGCCACACTCGGGCTCAAGACTTACCATAATGCAGCAGGGAGAGCAAACGGTCTCAAACATACGACACTGAATATCAGATCAGTCATGTGACAGTGGAAGTGTGTCGAGTTGTGGTGAAGAATGGTTGTTTGACAAGTCTTCGAAAGTCATATTGTGTATAAATATGGATATTAAGAAATACAAATGCTGAAAAATCTGCCATTTGAACAGTTTTTTTTCCAATTCATGTGTCAAACTCTTTTTCTGTGACTTGACATTCCGCCTGAGGAAGAGGCGTCATTGATGGATGGACCTCGACACTTGAGTTGAGTGGAAACTGTGGCTTCAGTATCTGAAGCTCAGGAGGCTAAACCGCCATCGCCGAGTGAGGAAGCCTTCGGCTTGACTTGCTCTGATATGAGGCGAATCCCTCATAGCCTCAGAGAGATTCCTAATACCTGGCGGCTAGCTTTAATAGGAGCTAAAGTTACTAAAAGCTGGAGATGTTTCCGGGCAGCCGCTGAGAGGCAGACTTTGGATGTGGCTGGGATGCGTCGTAGTTGTATAGGGAACCCCCCCCCCCCCCCCCCCCCCCCAACCCAGCTCTGCCACCCCACCCCACCCCATATCAAAGCTGTAAGAGATCAAGGTTAGCCCTGGTTTAAAAGGAAGCTTTGCGAGAAACCCATCCTGCATGGTTTCCCTCTCGACCCAACGCTCCTCTTATAGTTCTGTCTCTCACTCTAACTGCCGACCCCCCCTCCTCCCTCCTCCCGCTCTCCTCAGCTTCTCCCGTTTCTCCTCGCTCAGATGGGAAATGAGACGCGTCTTTACTTCAGCTCCGCCGCCCGGCACTCTGCACAGGAGCGGCAGCGGCGTCTTTAATACGTCTCGGAATGGCTGGAGTGTGGGAACGGGGAATGTCTCACCCTTTCATATCACCCGTCTCGCTCTCCCTTTCAGTTTTTTTTTTTTTTTTTTTCACTCGCTTCTTAACGTGGTGACAGCAGCCAGCGTAAGAATCACAGCCAGCTCGGTCCCGACACAGAAATCCAGGCGCGGGGCTTCATCTATATTAAGATCTGGTCTCTGAGAGCAGCAGCTGGCTGTCGGGCAGACTCTTGCCTAACACCCCTTCCTGACCTGCGAACATAATAGTCTGATGTTGCAGGTGACAGCCCCTAAACTGTGCCTAGTTTATTAAATAACACTAAAGAGGGCTTCAATCTGTTAAAAATTAGAATATAGTGGAGTAACAAAGAATTGAACTATTATTATTTTGATAAATAATAGAACATTCAAATAGCCATCCATCCTATTGCTTTAGTCAGATTATCTAGAAGAGCAACGGGTTGAAACCTGTAACAGCTGACAGTGACAACGAGTCTGGACAGGTCAACAGTTGGTAACAGGATTAACACAAAGACTCGTTCACACCTATGCGGGATTTAGGGTTGCCAATGAACCTAACAAGCATGTAATTGGATCGTGGCATTTAACTTCAGTCAGAAAAAAACTAACTTGCACAAGGGGAACATGCAAACTCCAGACAGGAGCTGGAAATCCTGTAAATATTGGCATGTTTGAAGGGGATGGTCGATTGGCATTTAGTGTTGGTGAAACAAATGGATTCACTTAGAACAATCATTGATTGATGCTGCATCCAAGTTACGTAAGTCACTTTTGAATGAAAACCTGTCTGAAATTAAATATTTTCTTGATTTTGTGCTTACTCGGTACACCTTAGAAATAGTCCTTCTGCATGGTTTGTATGAATCATTAATAGAGTAAAAAAAAAAAAATAAAACTACAGAGTGTCATCCAGCAAGGGTTCTGGAGCTGATTCCAGCTGACGATGGAACACACACACACAGATCAACAGTCACATGCACTCACATTCACACAGATGGGCAGTTTTAATGAATCAATTAACCTCACATGCTTGTTTTTAGACTGCCAACACTGCATCCAGGGACATCATGCAAGCCTGCAGCAGAGAGGCCCAAAGATCAGACTGGTGGAAGAAAATATTTAGCTTTATTTTGTCACTGAGTACAGAAGTACCATGACATTTGATCTCTGCATTTAATCTGAAGCGCATTACCAGGTTAAGGCTGTTGCTGAGAGAGCCGAGTTGGTGACCTGTCAGTAGTGATGTTTGACCCTTGACCCTCCGATCTCAGGAGCGTCTGATAGCCTTCACTCTGAGCGATCCAGGAATATTCTCTCTCGCTTCACGTCGGACTGCATGAGGCACAGTCAAGTCTCAACTACAAGTTTTCTAAGTTGAAATTTGCAATTCTGACTTCAACAGGGCTGTTTTTTTTTTTTTTTTTAAAAAGAACTTTCAGAATTTCTGAGTCGACTGTTACACAGTATGACAGCATCCCAACTTACAACTCTATACAAACATCTCTCAAAGCACTTTAATACGGAGACTGTGGAGTCCAAAACGACTACTGAATCCCGCTGTATTTGTGGCCCTGTGTCTCTGATAAACAGGTCACCGAGTGTAAATGGTGAACCTGGACATTTCATCTTGCAGGAATTCACTAGACCACAATAATTTTCCGAATGATGCAATGACCTGAAATCCTGCCTCAGTGCTTCCCGCTCATCGCTTTTCAGCAACTCGGTTGACTGCAGGGCTGCAACTTACTATACAGTCAAACTTCTTGTACATAAAATATGAAAATAAGGAGTCCAAAGTAGCATCTTCATATTCCTGTCATGTTTGAAGCTTTTATGTTGATTAACTTTCTGCAGATCTGACGTGTTAATTTGAAATAGTAAGAAAGACAGAAGCTTGACAAGTGCTGTCCTGTGTAATTGAAGCGCTGTGCTCTTCAATGCATTTTGTTTTAATAATCTGTTGTGTGTGTGTCTCCAGGTTACCCGCCTCTCCCCAGCAGCCTGTACTCCAGTCCCTTCCTGTCCCTGGGGCACCTGGAGCCGCCCTCGCTCTCCCAGCACCCGCTCTACGACTCCCATAAAGGTCCGTCGCTGTCACCGGCAGCAGGGGGGCTGAATTCAGTATGCGTGTTCTTTAGCTAGCGGTGGGGTTTGTGTTACATCTTTACTGCATAACGAGGAGGTCTGCAGTCCATTTTGGAACTGGGCCAAGCAATCAGCTGACACAGGAACAAATTTAGATCTGATTCTTCTTTTTTTTTTTTTTCTTGCTGCATAATGTTTTGCTCCTTCAGGGAGAGGCTGCTGCATATTTACTGTTGGTTTGTGTCATTGTTACATTCTGTTGGCGAGAAACATAAATATTTATAATGTTCACCTCGGTCGGTGGGCTTCAGAGCGCCGTTATGCTCCTCATCTGTTTTACCAGTCTGTGTTCATGCACCGTTTGTGATTTCACGCTCGCGCGTCTTGTCGTTTCAGAGGGATATTACCTGCCGTCCTCTCTCAGCCAGTCGCCTCTGCACCCGCCGTCTGCCCCGCCCGGCCTGCCGTCCAGCGCCACGCCACCCCAGAGGACGCCCCGGGACGGCGGCGGCAGGGACAGGCCCTACCGGGGGGAGAGGGAGCGCGAGAGGGACAAGGAGCGGGAGCGTTCGCGGGAGGAGCAGCGCCCGCACAGCGTGGTGGACCTGACGCAGGACGCGAGGAGCGAGGAGGACCGCCGAGCCAGCAGGGAGCGCGAGCGGGAAGCGGACAGAGACCGAGATGTTTGGTCCTTCCATCCTCACCAGCAGAAGTCACACTCCACGGTGGACCCCAGATTCAGACTGTCGTCCCCGCAGCCCGCCTTCCCTCCTGGTGGGAGCAGGTTTCTCGGACCAGAAACAGACAGGGGGGTCCGGGAGGAGGAAGGCGGCTCTCGACCCCACCTCAACCACAACTCCAACTCCAATAACTCAAACTCTCACCCAGACCGGCACAGGAGGAACGACTCTGTCGCCACGTCAGCCGGGACCCTTCACATCTCCTACGGCCTTCCTCCTCCCCCTCTCCAGCCCTCCTCCGCCGCCGCGCCGCCACACCTCTCTGCAGCCAGGGAGCCTGCCAGAGAGCAGCGGGTCAGCGCGCCCACGTACGTGCCTTCCGTGGAGGTTTACGACGAGCGCGCCGGGCCCATCCAGATCGCCTCGCAGGCCCGCGACAACAAACACAGAGACAGAGAACGGGAAAGAGACAGAGACACTGAGAGAGACAGAGACAGGGAGAGGGAGAGCTACCGGTTTCATGAGAGGAACCTCATGGAGCATCCACGGCTCTCCCAGTCTGGCGATTTAAGCAATCAAAGAGAGGAGGGTTCGGTCATTTGCTCCAATGGCTCCATTGGGAAGCGAGGCCCGGACGCCTCTTTCTCCTCCAGTCAATCAAGGTTCAGCCCAGAAAGCAGGGACGTCCCCAAACACTCGGCCCGCCTGGGCCTGGAGCGGGCAGGGTCGGAACCGAAGTGGAATACCATCAGCCCGCTGGCTAATTACGCCACGAGTCACATGGCCGCCTTGGCGGCCCAGCACGGACACGCACTCTCCTCCCCCCACAGCCAGCCGATGCACACACAAGTGTCCCCTCACGCTTCCCACCGGCCTAACAGCGGCTCGCAGTCCTCCCACAGACACTCCCCCCAGACACACCCCTCCCAGCATGGGCGTGCAGGTGAGGATGGGGGTCAGAGACGTTATCTCGACCCCGCAGCGCTTTACCGGCCCGGGGCGTCGCTGGTGGGAGGGTCCAGCGGTGGAGAGCGCTGTAGCGGAGGAGCAGGGTCTGACTCCACGGAGGTCTCAGCCATGCAGAGCCTCATTAAATACAGCGGAAACTTTGCCGCCGAAAGTCCCGGATCCTCCAAGAGCATCGCAGACAACCGGGGGCCGTTTGGCGGACTGGGTTGCATTGGGATGGACGCCGAGCGGGAGAGGGAGAAAGACAGGGAGCGGGAGAGGGAGAAGGAGAGAGAGCGGGAGAGGGTGTCGGTCGGGTGCGGCGGATCGGGGCCTTTGAGGGTTCCTCCTCAGCTGAAACGGGAACAGGAGCGGCCGGACAGCGCGCGCTCCTTCGGCCGGGAGGGAGAGGGTGAGGTGCGTCACCCTCCCGTCGGGATCGCTGTGGCCGTGGCCCGGCCGAAAGACAGCGGGACCACAAGTAAACAGACCGGTGGATCGTCGGATGCTCAGAGACCCCTGCTGCAAACAGCTATCAAAGGTAAACACTCATCCATTACTTAAAGTTGATGTATTACTGGGTTTCTGGCAAATGAGTGATGAAAGTTAAAATTTAAACCGGACAAGAAGCTTTCACTCGCTCTGAAATAACAAGCTCTTTGACGACTCGTGTTTTGACATTGAAGTTCCCTAATTGTTGAAAACATTCTGTTTTGTTTTTTGTTGTGGACCGTTAGTTCAGACTATGAAACATTTTCAAGCAGCAGATCATATTCGGAAAAACCCAGGGAAACTTTTTGGAGGGAATTTGAAGAAGAGTGCCATGATGTACAGTGAACACTCTCCTGATAGTAAAAACCCCGGGGTTTTTATTGCAGGTCCGGGCTTTTCAGTATTTGCATTTTCTACCTTCAGCATCTCTGAGTGTTTCCTGTATTCTGCCTCAATCGCTCTTTCAGGATGGGATAGGATGTGGGATCTGAAGCTGGTTATCTTCTGACTAAATACTTACATGTTCTCAGGTGAATCCTCAGATGCACAATAATTCATTGTAATTAAAGGTTTTGCTTCATATTCAGACCTATAATTAACTCTTAGGCTGTGTTTTGGTTCATTAAAAAAAAAAGAGTGAAGAAAAGTTCAGTGAAACTTTAGTTTGCATTCTGTAATGCATCATTTACAAGAGTGACACGTTTCATGTGTTAATCCTAAAACAAAATTTACTTTGTGATCAAGTATAGTTTAAAAATACTTGAAGGAGTCTGGTGCCAACAGCCACTGAACCGATCACATGAGTCTTTTCTGTGTTTGATAGCTTCTGGCAAGTGAAATGAAGTGTGCTCACCATTTGTGAAACTTTGTGCAAATGTTATTTCTGCTTTCAACTCTCGACTGTGACTTCTCTGAGGATTGTTCTGTGGGGACTGAAGATCCCCTCAGTTAAATGAACCAAGAGCAAGTGATTCCTCATTTTGGTTTTCATGAATAATGGACGATTCATTTTCTTTCGCATCAAAGTCATATTTCCTTGTTCGACTTTGAGGCGTTCATGCACGTAACGTGGCTTGAATAGTTGAAACTTTTTTTTTTTTTCTTTTTTCTTTTTTACCCCCTCTGCAAATTGCTAATTATGTGGCAGGGTGTATTTTGTTGAAAGGCTTTCTATTTTTTTGGCGACTCTCTCGGCGCCACATAGCAATTCCTGCCAGAGTGCGCTCTATTCTTGGACGTCAAGGTCACTGAGCTCCAGCGCTCCAGCTCCGTCTCCCTCTGTCTTTCCCCTTGTTTCTGTTTCTCTCTCAGCTCCGTGTGTCATTGAGCTCGTCCTGTTCTCCCACAGTGGAGCCTCTCTCTATCTCTCCCTCTCCCTCTTTCTCTGTGTCTCTTGCTCTTTTCATTTACTTGAATGTCTCTCTTCTTCCCAACCCCTTCATTCCTTTCTGAGTGGGCCTTTGTGGGGGCTCTCCCTCCTTGTCCCACCTCAGGCCCCCTGCTCTTTCTCCACTCTTTTCTTCAGCGTCCCCCCCCCCCCCCCCCTCCACCGCCACCGCCTCCTCCCTCTCTGCATTAAACATGTCATTACAGAGTGCAGCTAAAAGCTACAAACAAGCCTTGAATTACAATAAGACCATGGGTGCGTTGCTAAGCAATGGATCAGTCCTCACAGTGACTGTGCGTCTATGTATATGAGGGATTGTGTGTATTTATGAGCTGCCGTGGATGTTTGTGTGTTTGCGTGTGCATGCACGTGTGTCCCTTGATGGGGGGGCGTTTATTCATTTCCTTGCTGAAGCAGAGTGATCTGTCTAATAGTGCCAGTTTTCCCCTCCCCACCCTCCCGCGCCTAGAAAGGCTCTAAATAAACTGCGGAAGATTTACTCTGGAGGCACAAATAGATGCATGAATGAAGAGATGGATGGATGCATGGGGGGGGGGGGGTTGGAAGAAAAGGGCGGCCTAACGATAAGGGAGAAGGATGTAGATCGATAGCTTGATAGACAGGGAGAGAGAGGTATGTCAGGACGCGGAGAGAGCGAGGGATGGAGGGAGCAGCGGTGATGAGGAGCAGGGAAGAAAAGGGGGGCGTGCAACACTAATCGCCGGTTTTTCTGATGCAGAGAGGATAGCATGTGGGACAGGCTCCCTGTAACCTTGGTAACAGTCTGGAAACCTTTCCTGCGGAGCATGTCAGGGATTGTTAAAGTCTCTTGTCCCTTTACAGGCTCCGCACACACACACACACACACACGCATGTAGTCACACAGAGCTGAAGTGAAAGGTTCAGCACACTTGTATAAAACCCTTCTGCAGCTCGGGGACCTTCAGTCAGCGCTGATGAGATGGAATAGGGTTAACGGGAGAGAGTACGAGGAGGAGATCCTCATGTTTATTCTAGATCGCCCGGCCGAGTGCTGCTGCCCTTCTCTCTCTCTCTCTCTCTCTCTCTCTCTCTCTCTCTCTCTCTCTCTCTCTCTCTCTCTCTCTCTCTCTCTCTCTCTCTCTCTCTCTCTCTCCTCCATCTCTCCATTTCTGTTTTGCCGCCGGTCCTCCAGTTTAACCCTGTAGTGAGCCAGTGATTAAAATTCTTCATATTAACTTCCAAACTGATAATAAGTTAGCAACCAGAATAGATGTGGAGCTAGAGGTTGAGACGGGGGACGGCTCGGGGAGAGAACCAGCAGTTAATGAAAATGGCTGACTGTAAATGATTATTCTGCTTTACGATTCTCATAATCACTCAATGGCTCTCGCATTTGACCCGTTTCCCTTGGCTAAACATGTCTGAGTTGCTTTGAATGTGAAAAATACTGATTTTTTTTTTTTTGTTAGAAGATGTTTAATCATATGAACTGTTTTACTAAAACAAGAACATTTTTAATAAGTGATATCATTTGTTTTAGAACCAGGAAGCCTGGATGAAATTGGATTTCTTGGCTGTATAATAATTAACAAATGTGCAACGACAACTGCAACATTTATTTAAAAGATAACTATGACTTTCAGTACTGTTATGGTGTAACAGTACTGAGAAGTTAATTTGACAAACGTCTGACACGATGTGAATGGAGTCTGTGATTTGATTGCTGAAGTTCAAGTTCTGGGTTCACTGAATAGAATAAGAAGAAAAAGCTCAGTTTCACCGCTTTGTGGTGGTTTATGAACGTTGTAGACGTTGGACAAGGCCCAGGAACTGTGGTCACTGAAAGCACTAATGCTACATCCTGTCCTGCAAGAAAGTGCAAGAGAAATAACTGTTTCTGCCGTAACAGAGATTTTCTCAGAAATCCAGGGAAAATGTGGGTCATTTCCACCTTTAAGCTCTGTTCACATCTCCAAGCTGTGATTTATATATTTTATTTTTGGCCAGTTTTATACATCAAAACTGATTCTAATGCATAATAAATGGCGTAAAGCTGTCCATTTCTACAAACTTTGGAAGCTGTCAAAGAACATATAACACAAGCCTTTACTATTTCAGCAAGTGCTCTCTGAAGGGTGAAAGCCCTGAGTGTGTTCATACAGTAGTAACCAGCATGTTATGCTCACACTCCTCCTGTGGCACTGTACTAATAATTGATAAGAGCTGACAGTCGGACTGAGAGCTGTCACTCCCTGTGTGTGTGTGTGTTTGTACAGTGTGTGTGCTCACACAGTCTTCCTGCTGAGGCTGAAGCGCAGTGCTGTATTTTTAGCTTCTCCTCTCGTTTCGACACACTGTGTCATGTCATCATTATATAGCTGGTGTCACCTTGTGTTCTTCCCATCTCTCCTCTGGCGTTTTCCTCCTACTACACACATTGTTTCCTCTTATCGCTCCGCAGTCTAATTCTTTCATAGCTCATATTCTTGTTTTTCCTCACACAAGGGATTAGGCTTGAAACGCCGCGTGGAACCCTCAGTGATGCGGAGGCTAAACCGTCTTATCTAATCTTTACCCACTTTCTCCCCGTTTTTTTTTTTTTTTTTTTTTTGCCCGAACCTGTCATAGATGAGGAGCGAGGGGAGGACCGCGCTCGCCACCATGATGACAGACTGCTGGCTGGCCGGCTGGAACGTGAGCAGGAGAAAGTACTCAGGTGAGTGACTGTAGTACCCGCCCCCATCTCGCTTTGTGCCAAATGATTAGAGCAGAAAAGGACTTTGTCACTTTTAGAGTTCTGTGTGCTTCAAAAAGAAATCCCATATTGGTTTCCATGTTGTGTTTTTCCACGAAATTTCCTCATTTAAGCACACTCTGTCATTGCTGGTTTAGATTGTAAGTCTCTAAGCTCTATCAAAATCCTTCAAATCATTTTATCCCCTTTTTTTATTTATACAATATGTAATTGTGGCCCGTCGGTGACCCACACTATCTGAACATCTTCTTTAATGGATTGAAGGAGTGCTTCTCAGAGTGTGGGGCGGACCTCGCCTGGGGGGGGCACCGCAGAGTTTCAGGCCTGACACACCAGCTCCAGAAACCGTGGTTGAGTCATCCTCCCACGCTCTGATAAAACGTTGCACTAAAACAGTGTTTAATAACCTGTGGTCTGATACCTGCAGGGTGGGGCACCGAAACACTGCATGACATCAAAGTAATGTAGATACGATGGAGGAGTTTGAGTTTCCTGTGTTCGTTCGAGTCTGTCATGGAAGCAAAACCATGATTTAACCTGCATTTTGTCCTAATATTTAATGTTCTACCAACTGCATACAAATGACTATTTCTAAGCGTGAATAAAAATACATGATCCTTTTTGGGTCGGCTCAGTAGGCGGTAAGTTAAACCTCGAGCCATGCTGGACTGGCAGCACCCAGGAGAAAACCCTAAATTAACAACACAAGGCCTGATCATGGGGCTGAAACTGGGTTGTGGCTAAAGAAAATAAATTAAAAACGGTGTTTGGTTTATTTCTCTTCCAGAGAATCCAAGGAGCTTGCAGAGTTCACTCAGATGCACCCCACCCCCCTGCCCGGCGGCCTCACACCCAGTATGATGACACCCAGTCTGATGACTCCCAACCTCATGGTCACGGGCGGGGCGGCCCTGGCCGGGGCGGGCCGGTGGCCTCCCGACCCTTCAAGCCTGGCGTCTCATCCGTGGATGCCCCGGCCTGGAGCGCCGCCGGTCTGGCTCCCCAGCTCACCGTACAGTACGTACTCAGGAGTAAACGAGCCGGATCGTCACATCACTTGTGACTTGTGTGCGTCACGGCGAAGTCAGATGTGGAGGTGTCGCAACACACGACAAATCAGCAGCACAGAAGCTGAGATCTGTTATGGGGACATGAGGTTTTACCCTTCCTGTTCGTCTCACTCACTTCAGCTTTTTGACCTGGTGCTAATTGATTGAGTCTAAATGAGATCAACATTTGAAACACAGCATGCAAAATTCTGCATGCCCATGCGCAAGCTTTCCTGATTGGTGCGGCGCGAAGAGGGAGGCGTTGACCAGTCTGACCAGTGGCCCGTCCTGCGCCGCCGCCCCCTCCAGCGGGGGTCAAGTGCCGCAGACATTCCTGATCTTTGCAGGACATTCCAGGCCTGCTTCTCCAACGCGCGCCTGTCCAGAAATACCAGCGCCAAGACACACACTCGCATACTTACACAAGCTCACACACAACATCTGCAAACATGGGACACAGAGGCACATGCATGCAGAGCTTCCCCGGGGGCCGTCTGCGTCTAGACACTCAGGGCAAGAAAACAAAATCCTCCCAAAAGCATCTGAAGTCATGTCCGTCCACGAAAACCAGATGAAAGTTTAGACTGGCCTCAGTATAGTTGATAAAACTTCCCCCCCAAAAAAATGTCCCTGTTCTCTTTGAGTGTTTTCCTCACCTCTGTTTCCGTGTCGTTCTCCCTTTTATCTCCTGGCGCTCATCACTCAGGCCTGGGTCCCTCATCACTCCACCAGACCCTCCCCCCAGGCTACCCACCCTCCCTGCCAGGCTCCATGCCCCCACCCTACCAGTTCGCCAGGGATCCACAGTCTGGGCAGCTAATCGTCATTCCTGCTGAACACCTGCCACATTACGGTATGAAAGCTGCTGTCTGGGTGTGTTTACATAGAAAATCTACAGTATCCTTGTATTATTTTTTTTTCTTTGTTCAGTGTCATCCTCATTTGTTGCATTTCAGCGGAAATGAGCAATTACAGCCTTACTTTGAGACAGATGTTGAACCTAGTAGTTACTCCAAACAAATGAGAGGACTGACAGCCAGCATATGCTTTTGTAGACGGCGTGTGACTGTTTTTCTCTTTTGTTTTTGCCGGTTTGCTGCACAAAGAGGCGAATGTGGTTCTCATCTGAAATATGCTTTTTCTCTATATCATAAAGCAGTACTTCCAAATCAGGCACGCTCTTAACAATACCATTTTGATGAATGTGTACTTACTTATTATTGGAAATTTGCTACATTTCAAGTTTTTAATAGTATTTTTTAATTACATTTCTAATGTATGTGGTTACTGGCTTAAAAAAAACTCTCCTGTCGACAGTCAAAGTTAATATTAAGGTCGAAGACTAAATGTTTGTGTTGGCTCGCTGAACAAATGATGAATAGCTGCACTCTGAAGTGTCAGAAAAGCTTTTATAGTACAACAGTGTTGGGAGAAACGGAGGAAAAGATGCTCATCTGTCAACAACATGATAAACACTGAGAATGTGTTCATGTCTGCACCAATTTATAACTATAAACCATGAAGCTCCTCGTCCATTGTTCTTGGAAAATATTTAGCTTCCTCTTTTTCTCTTTCTTGTCTTATTGACTAAATTTGTCACTCTGTGATTCTTTTAATGCAACTCAGGATTGAGTCAATTCATCTTTTTGTGAAATAGAACAAAATTCTGTGAAACAACTCGCTCATTCCTGCATATTTTACTGGACGGAGTCTGCTCCACAAGCAGCGGTCCAGTTTGAATTGATTCCCGTTTCCTCTGTTTCTCATGCCCCACTTCTGCCACGCTGCAGGAGGCGATGTACTGGAGCGTGGAGCCCCGATGTGGTCGGGTGTGTACGGTACAGGCAGCTCTCTGCAGCACGCGGCCCAGCTGCAGCTCCTCTCCCAGCAGCAGATGCTCCGGCAGCAGGAGCTGCTCATGATCCAGCAGCACACCGTGCAGGTCCTGGAGCTGCAGAGGAATGCCCAGCTCGTGGTGAGTGGGGTTTTCGGTCCGACGTGTTACACAAGCACCATATCTGAAGAAGTGTGCGCATTTATTTATTGAACATTTCCTTCTGTTTGGCTGAATCTATCGGTCAGCGGTCACATCCTGCAGCTGCAAAAGAGTCAAGGAAGTCCAAACAATGCTAATATTTTTACCCCAAAGCAAAGTGTGTCATGTCGTACACACTCTGTGCACACATCTGCCAGAAACATCTCCGCCGCTGTTTTTTTTTTCAGGAGCGCTTAAAGGCCGGCGAGCACCGGCCCGAGATTGAAGACAAAGCAGACAAGCGGAACAGCGACCCGAAGCCCCGACCCTCCTCGAGATCCTCCCCGTCTCCCTCGCCGGTTCTGCACCCTCGCAAACCTCCCCCTCCCTCCCGCTCGCCCACCCCGTCCACGTCCTCCCTCACCCCGCTGCCCCCCCTCCCCTCCCCCGTGACCGCCCTCAAGTCGGAGGAGGGGGGACAGCGGGTGCTGTCTCACCCTCCGAAGCCCCTGCCTCACCCGGCCTCCCCTCGCTCGGCCTCTCCTCCCCCGTCCTCACCCCGGCGGCCCAAGCAGGAGGTGACGGAGGAGGCGGACGTGGCTCGCAGGGAGCAGAGAGACGGCCCAAAGCCTCCCTCTGCACCTTTTCAAGGCATCTACTCTGGTGAGTTGGAAGGAACAAAGGACGCCTGAGATTTAATTTAACTAATTTTTACTGTCTGAGACTTTCTATAACTCTTATTTAAGTTTGTTTCCATTTCCTTCCACAACAGATCTACCTCCAGGTTACCCATACCAGTCCATCACTGCCCCATTTGGCTCGCCGTTCCCCCCTTACCATCTACCCCCAGCAGAAAACAGAGAAGCTATCCCGCCCCTTCGCTCCTGCTCCCCCACCTCAGCCCCTCTGCCCCCAGCTCACCTTCACTCAAGGCTTCTGGATGCTGATATCAAGCCACAGAAACTAGAGCCTTCAAAGACTGAATCGTTCCTCAAGCAGGAGCCCGGCGTTGAGCAGCCTCGGCTCGTTATGACACCGGAGCCGACCGGGCCTCTCCGACTCGGCTGCAGCGGCCTGAAAGCTGACCAGGACAGAGATGGAGACGGCGAGGCACCCAAGAAACAACCGCTACCTCTGCTTGTGCCCAGTCCTCGGCCAAACCTCGACAAAAGGCTGGAAGACCAAGAAGAGGAGAAGGAAGGAGGTCAAATCAAAATGGAAGTGTCATCTTACCCATGTCAGGCAGTCTATTCCCTTCCTCCTACGCTCACCGAAGTCGAGCCCAAGCCAGAGGTCAGCAAAGACCCGGAGCGGACGCGATATCCACCGTGCCTCGCTGCAGATGTGCACAGCCAGGAGCTGTCCCAGATCCGCCCTGCGCTCGAGCAAACGGCCGCTGTCGTGTGTGAACAAGAGCGGCCGGACACTCCAGTTAGCTCACACACTCCCATCCAGAAAGGAAGCGTCCCGGAACCCACCGCCTATCCTCCTGCTCCAAGCCCCCCTCTCTCGCTCGTGATCGGCGTGGAGGATCCCATGGCGGGCATGCTGGCCCTGCTGACGGCCAGCGAGATGGCCCAGGCCCGTCCTGCCACCCCTCCCGCCCCGACACTCACACCGCAGACAGAGAACTCCCCTGTGGGTGTGGACTGCAGCAGCACGGGGCCTTTAGAGATGGTGGCTCTGGAAGGGATGGCCCTGCTCAGCCAAATGGCACAGCAGGAGTTAGAGCAGATGTGCCAGGAGCAAGGTCGGTAATCTGATCAGCTTTTCTCGGGTTTTTTTTTTTTTTTTTTCAAATTTCCTTGAATATTCATTACATTTTAATTCTTCTCATGCAGATCTGACTTTGGATGGTCTGGACTGTCTCCTTGAAGCAAGCCGACAAATCCTGTTGGAGGCCATCGAGAAACAGTCTCACATCGATCTGCCGAGATCGCTGGACCCCAGCAAGAAATACAGCTGGAGACAGAGGAAAGAGGAGCCGGTAAGCGCAAGACTCAGATATTAAAATGTGTATATCTGTGAAACACTGCTGCCAAATTCTCACTTTTTCTCTCTTTTTTTGTCCCCGTCTTCTGCAGCTGTACAGTAAAATGACTGTGGACATGCTGGACGCAGTGGAAGTGGAGTATCGCATCCGCCTGGCCGAACTGCAGAAGACCTACAAGGAGAAGCAGAGGGAGATGGGCAAGCTGCAGAGACGAAGGGACAAACGGTCAGTGAGGTTTGACGCCTCTAATGCTTGGTTCTACGCAGATGGAAACGTTTCTGTGCGGAGTTTGCATGTTCTCGCTGTGCATTCTTGGGTTTCGGATGGAGCTGGGATATTTCTAACATCTTTTGTGTTTCACCAGTGAGCGGCAGCAGCAGGAGGATGAGAGGCGAAGCCTGACCAGACGGGGCAGAGGGCGACCCAGGAAAAGGAAACACCTGACCACTCCTCCCAAACTGGACAGCAGGCCTGGAAAGTGAGTGAGCCTCTCCGACTGTACGCGACCGTCGAGTTTTATTCTGCAGCTTCACAATGCAAATATGTGTGTGACAGGGTGGGGAGGACAGTGCAATACTCTGAGGACTCTGAAGCAGGAGAAGGACAGAGAAAAAGATTTCGGATCTCCAGAGAGGAGGAGGAGGCTGAAGTGGGAAGTGGTGGATTGAAAGTGAAAAAGAAGAAGAAAAAGAAGAAGAGCTGGACCGAACAGGAGCCGTCCACGAGTCACGCTCTGGAGGTAGGCCGCTTGGCCCCGCGTGCTCGGACCGAAGCTCGGACTGCTCCGGATAACCTGATTCTTGGTGGCGTTGGCAGGTGCTGAAAGGGAAGCGGGGCCACGTGTGCGAGCAGGAGCAGCTGGCGTCGGACCTGGACCGGGCGCTTTCCCTCTCGCAGCTCGGCTCGCTCGCCGCGTCTCGGAAACTCTCCTCCAGCGCAAAGCTGGAGAAGTTGAAGAGCAAGTCCGGCGAAGGCCGAATGAAAGAGCGAGGCGTCCACTCCGCCGCCGCCGCCAAAGGAGGGAAACACAAGATGGCCGCGAAGGCTTTGGCTTCAGACGCTGTCCGGAAGGTGAAAGGTCAGAAGAAGACCGCTGTGTTTTCTCCTGTGAGATCAGAGCTCAGCAGCTGCTCCAACAGTGAGTACCTGCAAACAAATCTCCACTTTCTGTCTGATGTGTTCAGAGTTATGTTGCGTCACTGGCTGCAGACTGACTCGGTTTGATCCGTCACACACTTCACTGATACTTTTCACACACACTGGAGAAGCCTCGGCTGAAAGGATCCATAAACATGATAAAAGCGCTGCTTGATGAACGACAGGGCCGCTTCTTGACACAGTAACACGTTAAGTCACAATAACGTTCAGCCGGAGCCAGCTGGTGAGCTGCGTAGAGAACAATGGCCGCCTGTGTCGCGGCTCGCATCATCTGCCGGTGGCGTGCGCCGCCCTTAATCAAATCCACTCGCCCGGGCCTCGGAGGGCCACGTGTCGTGGTTGTAACTGCTAACGACAAACCAGGGGAAGAAAACGATCATTTATAAAGCGGCGCTCGGGTTAAAAATATTCAAGACACAACAACTTGATTTATCCCCGAGGTAAATTCTGCTTCACAGAAGTAGTAAGAAAGATATTATAATAATCAGGCGTGAGGAGTTGCTTAGGCATGTAAATCCTCTCATGACTTGTAGAACAGTAGCTTAGTGCTTCATGTGTTCCGTTGACCAGAAGTTAGAACTCATTAAACCGCTCATTTGGACTGGGTGACAACTTTTGTTTTGCTCCAGTAAAGCATCATTTCATTTTGAATCATCACATTTCCATTTACGGTAAAATTCTCATAGCTTACCTAATAAGTATTGCCTCTACGTTGTGTTAGTCCTGTTCCTCACGAAGAGTATTTCCTTGTTACTGCTGGTACAGATTCCTCATTTTGTTGCAGTAACTAAATCAGATTTGATAAGCGTTTGGAAGATGAACTGCAATGCATTGAATCCCCTTGTAAATCATCTGGGAAATAGTTGACCTCGCATCAATTTATTGAAAGTAAACCAGTGCAGCAAATCAAGGTGCACTTAAAAATAGGTTTTGAAGTGGTGTTTTTTTTTTTTTAAACGCTCCTGGCGTCTATTTGCTAATTAAATCAAAACAAGAGTGATCCGAATTGGAATTTAAGCGATGGTTCAGTGAGCAGATCCAGAGCTGTCAAGTGTGCCAGCTGGGACTTGTAATCAGACAAATTTAGGTTGTTTCTATTTGCACTTAAAGAGCGTTTCAAACAAACTGAACATATAAGAGAACCCACCATTCAAACTTTCCTGCTCTGCTATTTTGAGAGGAATTCCGTTTTAAAAAAAAAAAAGGCAGACCTTAAGTACTAAGGAAGATTTATGCTTTCAACTTGATACACTAATGATTAAAGATAATGATATAATTTATTTAAAAAATCTGAAACGTATAAAAACTAGTAAGCTGAGGAGGAGCTTGAACTGATGAAGCCACTTGGATAAGGGGAGAAAGAAGAGATTCAGCTGCTTGGAGAGTGACGTTGATTACATCTTCATATGAATACGATCATATTTCTTCATGTCAAACCGCTGCATTCCTCCCATTGGCTGGACGCAGTGGTCAGATTAGCCGGGTCAGAGTCGGTGAGCAGCTCGGAAAACATTAATTCAGTCTGACTTTCCAGATGCATGTGAAGCCGAGGATTGAGGGTGGGGGGTCAAAACAGAAATCCTCTTTGTGTCTGAGTCTTTGTTGTCGCCCTCGTGACCTCATGAATCATTAAACCGCACTTTCTCCACACCAGACTCCGATTCAGAGGAGCACAGTTCTGCACGAGGGGGCTGGCCCCCTCTCTCAGGGACCCACTCCCACGGCGACCTGACCAGGAAGAGGCGGTCCGCGACGTCGCCGACATCTCTGCTGTCGAGCCAGAAATCTCAGAAGAAGAAACACAAGCACTTATCGCTGCTGCTGGAGGAGGCGGGCCTCAGCTCCTCTGACGACTCCTTCGACCAAGGTTACTGAGCAAATCTTACCCGCTTGCTGTTGAGTCAGTCGGTGCCGCGTCTTTGAGCCTTGACAGCTTGTGTTTTATTCGTGCTTCTTGCTGAGGCAGCTCTTTTCAGACTGTGATTTAGCTTGACGATCTCTACCTCGATTGCTGCTGGCTTTTTCAGCCAATTTGCCTTTTTTTTCTTTTTTTTTTTTGAAGAGTTCAACTATTTTCATGGTGTTTTTTTCTTTTTTTACATTGCCTGGATTGCAGACTGTTTTTGTAGCATTTGTACACAGACACATTGTATGACCTGTGAGAATTCTGTCCCACAAAGTACTGTATCGCAGTTTTGAAGCTTTATTAAAGGTGTTGATTTGATTGCTACAGAATGCAAAGCACTGTGGTCCTTGTGTCTGCTTCATCTGTCTGTCCGTCTCCGTCAGTCTGTCCAGCTGCCACTGCACCTCACACATCCTTTTAGAGCGCTCTCTTCGTCAAATATCCCTTTAGTTCTCCCTGCAAAGGTTGGAAAATGTTCAGCTTGAGGTTCAGTTTTGGGAAACTTTACAGCACAGTTAATCTGATTGGACAGTTTTTTTTTTTTTCCGGCTCAGGTAAAATCGTAAAGAGATGTGTTGGCTGTTTTCTAATTTTCTGAGCTATCTTTTTGCATTGGACTGGATGTTTCTGGGAGATGTGGCCTGGTGTTCCGTGTTTTGGGGGAACTAAGCGCTCCTTGAGCGAAAGGATGTTGGGGATATTTGGACAATAGAGCTCCTCCTGCGTGTCTACTAAACCTTCAAATAACCCTTCTCCCTTTACCTTGCTCTCTCAGACACCTTGCTCTGTCCTCTCACCTTTGACCTCCTCCTCCTCCCCCTCTCCCTACCCATGATGCTTTGAGTGTCTCTCAGCCTGTTCCATGTGCTTGTGCTGCTGCTGCTGCTACTGCGACATTACAGAAGCTTGGCGAGGACTAGCGCAGCCTCGAGGCCACACTACCTCGCTGTGGCAAAAGCTTTGCTTAAGCTAGACTGTGCTCAGGCCAGGCTACGCTACGGCTAGGCTGCGTCTGGCCGCCGCGCTGCCCCGCCCTGCCCTGCCTGAGGCCACACCCCTGTCACCTGCTCTGTAAGTAGGAAGTGCCCCTATTTTTTTTTTCCTCAATATATTGACCACTAACACGGATTATGTTGAATTTGAACTACATACCCAGGACATTAACATTGATTTTCTTTTTTTTTTTTTATTCATTTTTATTCTCACAAATTGAAGGTTTTTTTTTTTTTTTTTTTTTTTTAATGGTAGCCATTGTTACCTCCGCTTGACCCAGCTCCACCTCTCCTGACAGCTTGAAAAAGCGTAAAGGAGGACGCTAGGTGTAGAAGCGGGGACCAGAGGATGTAACCATGATTACTCAAATCACCTCTAAGCATTTATACCTCACATGGGGCCTCACAGGGCTGTCCTCTCAGTGCCTGCCTGTTGTCTGTCTGCTACGGTTAACACAGTGGATACACAGTACAACCCTACAATTAGCAACTAAACTTATCGGTTGGTACAAGTTTGAAACAGTATTTTAATTTTATTTTGTGCTGCAAAAAGTAACCTGTTTTTCGAGATAAGTACATAAATGAAACAATTTCTGTATTAAAGTTTCACAATATCCTCTTAAAGCATAGAGATGCTTCAAAATTAAGTTCACGCGAAATACTGTATTGGAATTCTTTTTTGTTTTCAAAGCCACAAATGTGTATAAAAGCCGAGCAGCTCTTGTGCTGTGTATCCACCCTCAATGTTAACACTCTAACCCTTGAGGAGACGCTCCTCCTGTTCACCTGTTGCCATGGGCCTAACTGCTAACTGTCAGCAACACGCAGCTAACCGGCACTTCGCTTATGTGTGTGAGCGTAAGAGTGTGTGTTTGTGACAGAGTGCGCAAGAGCAACCTGACCTTTGCGTGCACTCTTGTAAAGGATGAGCATCAATTTTGCCTCTTTTCTGTTACACTGAGATTTTGTTGCAGTCGTTAAAGGTATTTCAGTCACAGTTTCAGCTCTAATCTCAAGAGTGTGTGTGTGTGTGTGTGTGTGTGTGTGTGTGTGTGTGTGTGTGGTGTGTGTGTGTGTGTGTGTGTGTGTGTGTGTGTGTGTGTGTGTGTGTGTGTGTGTGTGTGTGTGTGTGTGTGTGTGTGTGTGTGTGTCTTTGCCAAGCTCACGTGCATGTGTATGGTAAATCTCAAGGATCCGTGCTCTGCTAATAAAGCTTTACAGTGTTCAGGCAAAGCTGCAGCGGTCTCTGCATCGCCTCTCTCTCTCTCTCCATGGTTTTTTTCTCTCCGGTTCAGGCGGATACTTATGTAGACAAATGACTTCTCAGATCCAGGCTTGGTTTTTTTCTTCTTCTTCTTCTTTTTTTTTCTTTTTAATTCATCTTCTCTGTGGTGCACTCTCTCTGCTTGACCTTTGCTCCCAAGCCTTGTACTGAAAACACATTTGTCACTGAGCTGAAAATGTTCTCTCTGATTCAGAAACCTCAGAGGAAGAGGAGGATGACGAAGAAGAGGAGGAGGAGGAGGAGTCGGATTCGGAAGAAGGTGGCTGTGAGGAGAGTGGGCTGGGCCTGTTGGCGAGGTTTGCGGCCAGTGCGCTCCCCGTCAGCTCGACCCCTCTGACCCTCCTCCACGATGGCAAACACTCCGGCAGGCAAAGCACTCTGGGTAAAATCAACACTCGTGAGCTGAGTGGATTCTGTATTCCCTCAGGAACTGTACAACAAATTTGGGAGAATGTGTAGATCTGCCGTCTTATTTGGTTTTTCTACTCACTGAAGACGCAGATTCTGCTTTGGCCCGTTTCCTGAGTTCCCCTGACGGCGTTTCAGACTAATTGTGTTTTATGTGGTTGACCAGGCAGCTGAGTATTTGTCTAGGATTTACTTATTGATTTGTGGTTAAAATTTAATTCATCTGTAACTGTCACATCAGGGTGCATGCAATGATTTGGACTTGAATTATGTATTAGTTTTAATTTAATCGATAGTCCTGTTCATGGGGTTATTGATTGAGGAGAAATTGATGCCTTAGTTTATTGCTGGCCTTGTTTATATGCGAGGAGCTTGATTGTGTTTGTGAGACAGAGAGAAGGGATCATTAAGGCATTTTGTACTCTTCTTTTACGCTTTCCCAGGTATGCCAGAGTGTGAGTGGTCGGACTCGGGCTCGGACTTGAGGCTGAGGAAGTTCCCCTCCCTGCTGCACGGGAAACGCTCCGCCCCGGAGCTCCCGCTTCTGCCCCCCGCCTCCCGCCGCATCGACCAGTCAAGCCCCACGAAGCGCGATGAAGTCCTCCCGGTCAAGCGGAAGCCGCTGCCCAAACCCCGGCCGACGCCCCGGTCGCCACGCCGCTTCAGCTTCGACCTGGCCGCCGGCCCCGGGTTCGGCGGCTTCAGCGAGGACGAGGGATGGAACCGCCGGCGCAGCGAGAGAATCTTCCTCCACGACGCCACCGCCTCGGCCAATCAGACGCCGGTGTCCACCTCCGTGTCCTCCGGCCAGAGCTCCTCATCATCCTCCTCATCCTCGGCGCCCGCCCCGCCTCTCCCCCCGAAGCCCGCCTCCAGAACCAAACCCGCTCCGTCCAGCAGAGAGGGCAAAGACGTGGTGAAAGTATGTCAAAATGGATTTTTATCCCCTTTTTTTCCCCCCCCCAACGCTATCGTCCGTTACCTTACAACCTTTTGTCTCTCGTGACATATTGGTGTGTGAGTCGGCGTGTCAGCAGGGTCTCCCACCACTTCAGTCACTGCAGCACTTCCCTGCTGTCTCTGTCGTGTTGCTGACAAGAAAGGACAACTGCAGGCAGCCTGGCAGCTTCCCACCCTCATTGTGTGTGTGTGTGTGTGTGTGTGTGTGTGTAAAAGATGGAATGCACGCTTGTAACCCTGTATGCTGTGACTTTTGCAACAGCAGAAAAAGAAGTCGAAGGACTCTCCGCTGCCTGTGAGCCCGTCCGGTCTCTGCAGTCCAATCGCAGACGTCCCCGCAGCTCTGAGCCTCAGTCCGGCGCGCAAGAGCCAACCCAAAGCCAAGGCCAAGGCGAGGGAGGTCAGTGAGATGATGAATCGGCCGGCGAAGTCATTATGAATGTGAACTTAATTATCCCGAGCAGGACAAAAGGACGATGTTGCACCTATTATTCCGAAATGTTCCCATACATTTACTGCCAGCCATGCTGCACAAACACGTTTACACACATACTGTGAGTCTACAGAAATGAACTGCGAGCTTGTGTTGTAATTAACACAGTTTTGTTTTGTTACTGAGGGGGAAAAAAAAAAAAGTAAACCTCTTGTTATGTGTGAATTCTGCCAAAGTGTTGTATTGCTCACCATCTGCCATCAGCCCAAACTGGAGTTTGTTTTGGAAACAGTAAAAGACAGCCTGAGTGTGCACAGGGCTCTTTTGTGGTGGTGGGAGAGCAGAAAAGATTGCGTGCTCGACAGCATAAGTGTTGTAATATGTTACTCTTGGACTTTTTAAAAGTTAATTTGTGGTGTGTCAGCCTGGTAGTTTGTTGGGCTGTTAAATATTAACCTTACAATGCTGCTGTCCCAGCGTGAAGAAGAGCAGACATGATGCCATTTTTGGTCTTGGTATGAAAAACTAGGTCCTCAGTAGATGATGGACTTCTTTACTTTGTGATCGCTACTTACCATTTATTAGAATTGCAACAGAAAGCAATACAATGACCAATACAAATTCGTTCAAAGAAAGAATACCGGTTCCCATTGTTCCAGAAAGATTTAAAGCTTTTGAAACTCCTGACAGAGAATAATGTCAGCATGATGTAACTTATTAATTCATTTTCTGTCTGCGCCGGCAGTTTATAGAGATCATGTACAGGATGATGTCGTTATTCTTGCTTCCTGATTTAATATCGCTGTCAGGACAGTGAAAGTTGACACTGTGAGGTCAAACTCAATGTCATCCTCGAGTTTAGGAGATTGATTTGGCACCGTCGCGGCTCTAATAAACTTTTACGATGTTCTGGCGAAAACTGCACCGTTTGCAAAAAGACAAACTCACTTTTCATTCCACTGACTCTTGAGTAAAACAATAACCTTATTAGAAAAATTTCTCTTCCTGTACTAATATTTGTGTCTTTGCAGCCGTCCAGGGGTGCGGTGAGCCGCCTGATGGAGAGCATGGCGGCGGACGAAGACTTCGAACCCAACCAGGACAGCAGCTTCAGCGAAGACGAGCTGCTCCCGCCGCGCAGCAACAGCGTATCGGAGCGATCCTCTCCGCCTGGTGAGCGTCAGGCACCGGCCTCCACCGCGCATACCGGATCAGTAACAGCCGGCGTCGCCACTGATGGTTGGAGTGTGTTTTTGCGTTCAGCTCCGGTGCAGTGTGTGCTGGATAAAGATTCTCTAGTGGACGGTCTGAGGGTTTTGATCCCGATGGACGACCAGCTTCTGTACGCCGGACACGTGAACACTGTGCACTCTCCTGACATGTGAGTACATCTTCAGAGGATACCTCACCACTCGGGCAATCATGGACAACAGATCATTAGCATGTACAGGACTGCACTCAGAAAGTATGGCTTAATAGCTAACTTTCATCACTTAATGTACATTGCAGTGAGTTAACATGAGAAATGATTGATTTCTTCACACTCATGGAGGAACGTGTTGTTTGTTCTCTTGTCCACATAGATGAAAATATAGATGCCACGCTCTCATCTGTATGCATAACCTAAGCCTGAAGCCAGCAGCAGCAGCTTAGATTAACACAAAACCTGTAGAAGGGAGAACTTGTTAATATACATATTTTTTCACACATCCAGACAGTCACATAGGAGATGAGGCTTCAGCTCTGTGTCTGACGCTGAGACCATTCACGCTTCACAGAGCGCTGCTGCAGCTCTGCAGACTGTCTGACAGCGTCGTTAAAAGCGATGAACCCTGCACGGCGACCCCAGACTTTTGACCTCTTTTTTTTTTTTTCCGTGATTACTCGTTGCAGATACAGCGTGGTGGTGGAGGGGGAGCGAGGCAACCGACCACACATCTACTGCCTGGAACAGCTGCTTCAGGAGGCTGTGAGTATCTCCTACGTTTACATGTCTTTCCCTCAGTTTCAGTTGAAACTTGAGATGTAACGAGAAGAAGTGTACGCTTATGCAAAGTCTTCATTTTGTATGTGCAGATCATTGATGTGAAGCCGCCATCCGTGCGCTATCTCCCTGAGGGCACCCGCATCGCCGCCTACTGGAGCCAGCAGTACCGCTGCCTGTACCCGGGCACGGTCGTCAACGGTGCGGCAACAGAGCAGAAACACCTACCCGACTCACACAATACAACACCTCATCAGATGGTCATTTACATCGTAAACTCGCTGACCTGTATTTTCTTTTTTCCTTCCTCAAACAGGCAGCTCTGATATCGACGAGAACGACGATCTTATCACGGTGGAGTTTGATGACGGCGACACGGGACGCATCCCCCTCTCCCACATCAGGCTGCTGCCTCCAGACTACAAGATCCACTGTGAGCACACGACACACACCTACACACCTGTGCACATCCGCCTTCAGCGGTGAATGCGCCGCTCTGCGATCAATTGAACTTTGTGTAGCACTATTCAGACGTTTGTGTTTTAAAGTGCATTCCGATTGACTGAAAAACACTAAAAGGGAAAACAGACGCAAACATACTCACACATTTCCCACATGTGTACGCGCACGCAAATAGATGCACAAAGCCATATTAATATACTTATTTCTTGATAGATATTATAACCCGGTGCAACAATGCTCTTTGTGCTTGTATGCGCGTGCATGTGGCATCTCAGATGACTAAAATCCGGTTTAAGCTTTACGAGCGTTCACATGAAAAACAAGAGGATAAAACGACGCCTCCAAGACGACTTGAAACACTTCGCTTCATAAAGAAACACTCTCTGAGTGCCGAGTCTGAAAACACTGCGTCTTTTTCTCTGTGGGTGCTTCTGTTGATTTCAACACATCACAGGTTGATGTAAATATTTTTCATGTCGCTGCGCTCGGTGGTTCCACCGCGTTAATGCTTCATGAGGGAGCGAGCGGAGCAGAGTGCACCAACCGGGCTCAGATGAGGAGCTAAAGCATTGTCAGCAAATAGGAGATGCATACCTAGACGGTGTGATTCTGTGTCTTTTATGTAAACTCTTTTGTCTGTCCAGGCGCTGAACCGTCCCCGGCGCTGCTGGTGGCGAGCTGCAACAGGAGGAGGGTCCGCAAGTGCAGCAAGGAGGGCAAAGAGGCGGGAACAAAGCCAGAGGAGACGACACCCAAGACTAAAGGAAAACCCGGTCGCAAACCCAAACCAAAACCGGGTGAGCCTGAGAAACTGCTTCACTGGGAAACTGTAAAGGCTGACGGGGAAGAAAAATCAAACATTCCGAGTTCAGTGTGAAAGCCTTACCTCATTATCATAGCCTCTGCATCTTTTATCCATTAAAAACTGACAAATTCATTCCTATGGTTTGGTTTTCGGAAGCCATTATAGAAAAATGAACTCTCAGGCATTTCTCTGTATTTTCTTCAGAGTCCATTAAATTGCTAAAATAAAAACATTTCCGTCCTGCTCATCTTTTGATGAGTCATCTTTTCTAAAACAAAAGCGCCAACCAAAATATCCTCGGCTTCAGATGTGCCTGTCATGGCTGATCTCAGCTTAATGAATTTGCTCAAACAGCCGCTTTGTTGTTCCGCGCCTATAACACGAGCCGTAATACGAGGCACGGCCTATCTGCTGACTCCGGGCCGTGTTTCGACTGTATAAGCAGTTCTAAAATGTAATGTTTTCGTTGTAGAAGTGTTTCTTTGCTGGTTTGTCTAACCCAGTCAGCATGTGAGGCTGCAGACCACAAAAATAAAGAAACTCACAGTGAAAATGTCAGCATAAACTGAGTTACTTTGATTTCATTTCTTTTTTTCGCTCATTTTTGTCTTCTTTTTTCTTCAGAGGCGTCTTTGAACCCAGATGGCCGAGAGAAGGCCGATCCTCCGCCGTCCTCTGCTCAGTCCGCTGAGAGACCTCAGGCTCCCTCCAAACCTCCTCAGGACAGGACGTCTGTCCAGAAAGCGGCTCAGGAGAAGCCCCGGCCGGCGTCCCGACCAGCGATGGGAGCGCAGCCGAAACCGGCTCGCAAGAACTCCGCCACGTCCCCGACCAGCAGCCCGACGCTTCCCAGCCCAGCGCCCAGGAAGAGTGGCTCATCGCAGCCTCCCGCTTCCAAAGCGGCCCGTCCGCTGCCCCCGTCGCTCTACCCCTCCACCTATGGTAAAGTCCTGACTGTGGATCTGTACAGCGAGCCCAACCTGGGCTCCTACACCAGCCAGCGCAGGGACAGAGAGAACAGCAGCACCGGCAGTCCCACCGCCGGCAGGCCCATGTCCAGGCCCGGGGCGACCGCTGCGCCTGCCGGAGCAAAGTCCGGCGTTTCGTCCACAGCCAGGTCGAATTCCGCCCCCTCGCCTAAAACGAAACCGTCGTCGGACCACCACAGCGGGTCCAGGCCCGGCCTCAGCTCCGGACTCCTGCCCAGCCCGATCTCCAGGCTGCCGTCCAACAAGTCCAGCTCTTCTCTGGCTCCCAGGCCGCCGTCGTCATCTCCGCTGTCCTCCGCCCCCCGACCCAAACTGAAAATGCCGTCCAGCCAGCTGCCCTCCAGGCCGACGCCCGGCCAGATCTCCAGGCCGAAGTCCGGCTCGGGGCAGAACGACGTGGCCTCGGCGGCGAGGCGCAAGTCCCTGCCTGCAGAGCCCCTGGTGAAGCTGGACCATGAAGGCGTCACGTCCCCGAAGACGAAGAAGACCAAGGCTCTGATGCTGCTGGAGGGTCGGGGTGTCAGGCGAGACCACGCCCCCCTCACGACAGCGGCGGCCAGCCAGAAGCTGATAAAAGCTAAAGTGAGAGCATCGGACACCGAGGCGGCTCCGCCAGAGAAGGACTACAAGGCGCCAGTGCTGACGAAGGAGAAGGCGGAGAGCCGTGGGAATGCCGGACGAGGACCGGAGGCGGACGCTAGAGAGGAGAAATGCAAAAATAAGGAGAGAAAGGAGGTGGAGAAGAGGGAGGAGAGGAAGGTGAAGGAGGATTCCCAAAGCAGCAGCAGCTCAGAGTCGGATGAAGAAGGGGATAAAGGGAAAATGAAGAAGAAGAAATGCACCTCCAGCTGCTCGTCCTCCTCGTCATCCTGCTCTGGCTCCTCCTCTTCGTCCTCGTCTTCCTCGTCGTCGTCATCCTCTTCATCAACTGATGACTCCTCTTGCAGCTCAGATGAGGAGAGGACCCCCACCCCCCCGCCGGCTCCCCTCCAGAAACCTCCAGCTCAAGACAAACCTAAAGAGGAGGCAAAGGAGGAAGAAGAAGCAGTGAAGGAGGAGGTAGAGGTGAAGGAGGAGGAAGAGGAGGAGGAGGAGGAGGAAGAAGAGGAGGAGGAGGAGGAGCTGTCTCCTCCGTCAGAGTCTCCATCCCCTCCGCCGTCTCCAACTCCGGCTACTCCCACCCCTGCCAAACCTGCCAAACCAGCCACCGGGAAGGGTTCAGGGCAGAGGGGTCGTCCCCCGAAACCGAAGCCCAGCGGCGGGGAGGGCAAGGCGGGGAGGCCCAAGCGGAGAGAGGGCGTCCATCTCCCCACAACCAAGGAGCTGGCGAAACGCCAGAGGCTCCCCAGCGTGGAGAACCGGCCCAAGATCTCCGCTTTCCTTCCCGCCAGACAGCTGTGGAAGTGGTTTGGGAAACCCACTCAGGTGAGGAAACCTGTCCGCCGAGGAAGAACATCAAAGTCCAGTATTCATCCAACTGTGGCGTTCTTTGATCTTATTCTACATTTTTTTGACCCGCGCAGAGACGCGGCATGAAGGGCAAGGCCAAGAAGCTCTTCTATAAAGCTATCGTACGCGGCCGGGAGATGATCCGCATCGGGGACTGCGCCGTGTTCCTGTCCGCCGGCCGGCCGAACCTGCCCTTCATCGGACGCATCCAGAGCATGTGGGAGTCCTGGGGCAGCAACATGGTGGTCAGGGTCAACTGGTTTTATCACCCCGAGGAGACCAACCCAGGCAAGAAACTCACCGACAAAAAGGTAGGAGCTTCACTCTTAAACCACTCCTCCAGTATTCCTTCTTCTTTATTCTGATTTATGAAGAGCAAACACTTATTTGAGGGAAAAAAAAAAATCTTCAAACCCTCAACATGCGAGTTGTTTATTCCTCAGAACTGGGATCAGATGTGTGGTCAGTCGCTCCCAGCAGCCCTGCACTCATCCATCCAGAGGAAAGACTTTATGGAGGTGAGGAAAAAAGATTTCAGTGTTCGTACTACAGTCAAAACACTGGGGATGAAAAGGCAGCAAAGACTTCGCTGAAGACTGTAAATATTAAAAAGTGTTCATTAAAAATATTAACTATCAAGCAGTAGGACTGAAACATATCCTGATGCATTAATGAGTTCCTCCAGAAAACTGAGATCTTTCTTTCCAAAAGGAGCAAATCCCCCATTTCTGATGTGCAAATTTCATAGATTAATTGGATCTTTTTCAAAAACAAAACATAAACACAGCAGATAACCCTACACATTTTGATAAAATTGTCCACATTTTAAATTAACAGTCATCACCAACCTTCACAAAATGATGCGGAACTGAATGATTGTAATAATGTTTATCTGTTTCCTAGACATGTAAGACAACATTAGTTGCACTTAGCTGTAATTCTCTCTTGTCATAGGTTAGGATTTGGTCTTTGAATATAAAAGTAGGGAAGCTCAGCTCTTGCGCTGTTTCGTTGCACGGCCGTCTCCTAAACCCGTGTCTGTGTCGCAGCGCGCCTTGTACCAGTCGTCTCACAGCGACGAGAACGACGTGCAGACGGTCAGTCACAAGTGCCTGGTGGTCAGCGTGGAGGAGTACGAGCAGATGACCCATACTCGCCGCTACGCTGACAGCGAGGACCTCTACTACCTGGCCGGCACCTACGAGCCCACCACCGGCATGATCTTCAACACGGACGGAGTCCCGGTCATCTGCTAGTGACGGCTCTCCGCCGCCGGCTCGGACCTCAATCACAACAATCGTCGACTCTGATACCGTCACGAACAGTTACTACTACCGAGACGGGAGACACTAACGGACAGTATTAAAAAGGAACAAGTCTCCTGAAAACATTTTGCACACACAAACTTTTACTAACACATTCGGTTCTCACTTGCCGTGTTCGTGGGAACGCTTTCAAGAACACGCACGAGCACTTCGGTCTCCTTTTACATGTAAATACCCCGCACAAACTGGTGCATATGTACGTTCACACATGCACAAACACAATGTAAATTCTCACCTCATGTAACAGGTAAAACACACAGTTATATAGAGGAAAAATATAAGTGTTTTATTTTCATGTAATAGATTTATGTCAGAGTACTTTTTTCTAAAGAGGTAAAAACTGTCGAGAAGCTTTAACGAACTGTGAAAGACGATGCACGAGAGACGGGGGGGAGGGGGGTCCGCGGCGAGACGGACACGTGCACGCCGCCGGTGTGACGTTGTGATTCTATGATGTTGCTGTGGTGATGTTACAGTCATGTTACAGTCCTATCGGTGTATCTACAGAACAGCAGGAGCGACAGACAAAGAGAGAGACGCACAGAAAGTGAGAGAGGAACACTCCTGTTTGCTGTCCCAACACAGAGCACTTAAGATGAAAACACTTGGAGGTGCCGCCTCCTTTAATTTAACCCCTTCGATTCCCCTTGACAATCCTAACCAGGGCAGGAAATCTGTCCTGTTGCAACGAAAACTTCGGACTCCCTCAGAGACTCAGGCTAAAGAGAGAGGAAGGAATCTTGTGCTGTTATGAACACTTATCGTTTTCATCTTTGAGTTGCTTTTCCTGAAGGAAAAAAATCCACCCAGAAAACAACGGGAACACAAGTATCTGCCATTGAGGTGTTTTCTTGTGTGCCCATTTTGCAGAGTTGGAAGAGCTGATTTCATGAGGAAAAAAAAAAAAAAAACTAAAAGGAGGCAGAGATTCAAATTCGGTGACTGTTAGCTTGAATAATTTATGATACGTGATTTGCATGGAAAACAAATGGGAAGCCAAGAAGAATCTTTAAAGGTGCAGTCTGTAAGCGTGGCTGAAAGCACGATAATACACAAACGAAAACTCACAGAGCAGATGAGACTCTGATTAGAGGAGTTTTCTGTAGATGAATTGAGCCTAACACTGGCTGCAGGGAGCACGCTGCGTAGTTTCTCACCTGTGCCTTCAGGAGTCATTTTCACTTGCAACCTTGCCAGAAGGTATCATTAATTCTTACACACTGCACCTTTAACCCCAAAGTACATCTGTGAACACAGAAGAATACAAGCTGGTGTATTAACAGTGTAGGAGGCCCAGTGGGTGGATTTTTTTCTTTTCTTTTTTTTTTTTATTCAGGGTTGTAAACACTGCAGTCATTCTAAGATGCATCAAGGTCGTGGCACTGATATTCACCATGAAGCTGCCAGCACGGATTAGATCAGCATAATTCGATTTTACCGCTCTTCCTCCACAGTTCGGCTTCAGCCGCTCGTTTTTGTCTGCAGTGTTTGCAACCTCTAAATGTCCTGCGTCAGATCTGTGTTAATTTTTGGTTTCGTGTCTGTTTCTTTGGCCTGTGCCGTTCGTCTTTATTCACCTGTATTCACATCTTGCCCTCCGAGCAAAGCACTTTGAAATGAACCCCGCTGCAGAGGAGTCTGCCTGCGGGAGTCCTGCATGTCTTCCTAGAGAATTTATGAACCCCCCAACATCTCCCGACCCCCCTGTTTCACCCTGAGACACACACAAACATTCATTTATGTCTTCTCTTCGATTCTGCTTGTGAGTTTTTTCTTTGTGCCTCGTTTAAACCTTTTTTTTTTTTTTTTTTCCAACGTGAGACTGTTGAATGTCGAGCTCAGGGTTGTGAGCGTTTTGGAGCGGCCTTACTCTCCCAGGCCTTATAATAATAATGATAATCATTATACTTTCCAGTTGCCATATCTGTTTTAGGCCACGCCCCCACCCACCATCATCTGCTGATGGCGAGAAACGCCTTCCTTCTTAATGTTAATATAACCTGCCGTTCCTGACCTCTTCGTCCTCTTAGTTGCATAAATGTGTATAAAGTTTATATCAGACATATCGATATACAGTTTCTAGTATACTGTCTGTCTATACGGTATATGGTACACTGCATATATGGTATCAGTCTGTGAGTAGTCGCCATGTCGCCCTCTCTGTGCTTTGCTCTGCTCTGCTGCAGAGATTAAGAATTGTCTTGTTGATATTCAATAGGTTTAATATTTTCTACTCTCTGGAGATCTTTTGGTTTGATCTGTCTGATCTGACTGCAGGCTATTACATGTTTTTCTTTTACTGCGGCTGCAGGATGTCTGGAGGATGATCCGAGATGTTAATGTCGTTAGTGTGGCATTTTCCCGTTAAAGAAAAAAAAAAAAACATCCACCAGTACAGAACATAGCTCGTTTTCTCTTTGTTTTCTTTTTTTTTTTTGTATATTTATATACAAGTCAGACATGATAGCCACCCAGCTGAGGAAAGTTTGAAAATGTGCTGCTAGTCTTTTAGTATTTAATGTAGTTTCACCAGGTACCTGCTCTGTTTTCTGAGATTACTAAGATTTTATGTGCTAAAGCCCCACCGGCTCCTCATCATGCTGCTCTCGTGTCTGCGCCGAACTCTCGCGCTTCTGTAGACAACAAGTACTTTTAAGCGCCCCACAATATGGGTCTCCCCCCCGGCCGGCACCTGAGCCGCAGGAGAGCGGCGAATACACAGGCCGTCCTGGTGTTTGCAGAGTAAACAAGTTAAAGTGCCCGTTATGAATGTCTGTTTACCCCTGGAGCTGCTACAGCACTTTTTTTTTTTTGGGCGAGTGACTGAGTGATTGGGTGGAGGTGAGCAGGCTGACAAGACATCACACCCCACATCTCCCGCAATTACCACACACACTTGCACCTCTGACCCTTTAAGGTGTGTGTTATTGCCTTCCAATCTCCGTTTGCGTTTCCCCCTATCTCCATCCAAAGCCCAGCCTGAGGCCTTCACACAGGGTCCAACACAAACACTTATTCCCTGCCTCGCCTTCTTTTTGTGTCATATTGTTTAACAAGTCTGACTTTGTGAACGTCTCGTCGATCTCCGTTTTCCTTTCAGCTTGTGTTCGAGATTTTTCTGTTGTTTTGTTCTTGCTGTGATTTTTTTTTTTCCCCTCATCTGTTTGTTTCCTGTCACCCCCCCCCCCCCCCCCCCCCCCCCCCCCCCCCCCCCCCCTTTGCTTCCCCTCTCTGAACAATCGTCCACGCCTCTCATGCAATACTGCTGATGGGCACTGGGAGCTAGCTGCTAGTAAGAGAGCGAGAGAGAGAGGAATGGTAGAGCGAGCAAAAGAGAGAATGGGAGAGAGAGAGAGAGGTGGACTGGAGGCTGGTTCTTCGTCTGCTGTTCCTTCAGTATCTTTATCGTCCTGTTACAGACTAAAAAAAAAAAAGATTATTTTGAAAGTAAATAGAAAAATCATCTAAGTTTTGTAAATGATCCTTCACTGTCGAGGGGAGAGACGCTATCAGAATATACTTTGTACACATGTCTAATCTTGTAAAAATGCAAAAAGAATACATTTTAGAGAGAAATCTGAAACCAGATATATTCTGTCACCCTATATTACATGTGTAAGATGTTTTTTCTTTTTTTTTTTTTTTTTTACAGACAGCAACCACGTTTATCAGTGTTTCTTTGAAATTGTTTTAGTAACTCGATATTTTATAGGTAATCAATAAACAGATGGAACTGTACCTTTTTTGTGTCGTGAGATTTTGTGACATAAAAGTGGAGCCATTCTGTAAAGTATATGCACTACCCACTCGTTGCCACGGTGATACTAAACATGTATAATATTGCCTCTCTGTAATATGCATGGCTCACACACCAAAACTGTACTTGCACATGTCTGAATGTGTGTTTGAGAACTGTGCCAGGCAACCTAATTCCCAAGAGAAAACCTTCACACAGCGAGAACATGCAGCCTCATTTACCAGCATGAATCGGCTCCAGTGACACAGAGATGGGTTCATAGTTTCACACAAGTTCGATACTCAAATTTCCCGACCTTTGACCCATCCTTTACATAAAACTGCAAGTAATCATGGCCTCGCTTTCCATTTTGTGAATTACCTTTATACGTTGCTGTTGGCATCGTTTCCATGACCACTGGAGGTCACCAACTGTTCTGATCCAAGCAGAGGCTGAATCTTGTATCTATTTCAAAACCAGTTTTTCCAGTGTTTTGTGGTTTCAGCTTTGTTGTTTCTTGCATAAACACAAATTCCTTTTTATCACTGAAAATCTTTATTTTTCTCAAAACCTCTGGTTATGTGGGGATATAAAAAAATGTCTTTGACCTTTGAAGACAGGATAATAAGCAGTCACGTTCATTATTTACATTCAACAATCTGAACTGCTGCATTTCTAACATTTCTAATGAGGTTTTTCTGTGTTTGCAGAATGCACTGTCACTTGTTCACTGTTCTGAAGAAAAGGGAACCACTCTGAGCAACAGATGTCATCACTCGCTCATGATCCCACACCTCTAACAGCCTGAAAAACGGAGTATCTGGAGAAATACTAATTTCATAAATGCTCCTTTTGCGCTATCAAGGACTCCCTATACACACACAAGCATGCGGTCTTGTTGTAGAGCTCAGCATCAATATGCACTTTTCCCTCGGACTCACTGAGGGGACAGAACTGGCTTTGAAGTTTCACCTTCACCACACAGCAAACGGCTCATTCACCTGAAGTAGCTGCAGCTGCCTCTCCTCGCTTCTCTTTCTGCCCTTTGTTTCAGTTTGTGTGGACTGCTCCTTTAATCAATAGTGGACTCCATCAGGCCTCCATTTTGGCAGCCCAGTAATGAAGCTGCTGGTTGTGATAAAATGGAGGAAAGTTCAGCTTCCTCTGCCGAGCCGTGGAGCTGACCACAGGAGACACGTTTCCCACTGCTGACCGTTCCGACTCGGCCCTCAAAGGTGTGCGCCCGTGCGTAGGTGTGTGTCTGAATTCCTGTGTGCAAGTGTGTAATTAAATCTTTGCTGACATGAACTGAGTGTGTGTTCCTGTTTCACAGTGCGAGCTGCAGTCAGGGGTATGGATGCCGCTCTGTTCCACCCCCCCCCCCCCCCCCCCCCCCAAAGGACCCGGCATCAGCATAACATCAGAACCTGCTGGGAGCTTCCTTTGACGCACACACACACACTCACACACACAGGCACAGGCAGGTACTCACACATCCCCTCCCACACACTCACTCTCACACACACTCCATCCTACCTCCAGCACACCCTCCTGTGGGTGTGTGAGCATGCCGTCCTCTGATTGGACAACATCACAGAAAGGACCGTTTCTATTGGCCCTGGCTTCACTGTAGCTTGAACAGAAGGGCCAGAAGGAGACAAGGTGTGTGTGTGTGTGTGTGTGTGTGTGTGTGTGTGTGTGTGTGTGTGTGTGTGTGTGTGTGTGTGTGTGTGTGTGTGTGTGTGTGAGCATATAAACTCATTACTTGTGAGCCCCCCCACCTCTCCCAGCCCCTCCAGGCGATGTGTGTGGTCCAGATATTACTACCGTTAAGGGGACCGATGAGCCACCGTGTGGCAATAACAACACGGTTAATGGTGAAGGGCGTCCTCAAGTCAACGGCGAGGTTCAGGATGGCGGCAGCTACAGCCAGGTCTGAACCAACTGTGCAGAAAAAAAAATCAATGTAAGCGAGTGTGATGTCCCCAGAAGTCAGGAAGACTGGTCGGTGTGTGTGTGTGTGGAGCATGGTTTCCCAGGAGACAGGTATCTGAGTGAGGGGGCGTTCAAATGCATGCTGAGCACAACAGTTTGAAAGGCTTGTTATTCAGACTAAAGTCTGCTCACACACTTTCAGAACTCTCCTGTTTGTCCTTCAACTCGGTTTTGTCGAAAGTAAAAAAGGAGTTTTACGATTTATTTACTTCCAGCAAGGCTTTCTCCTCTCTCCCCTCCCTGTCTTTCATTCTCACCTCCATTGCTCCTCAAAATCCTTTTTGCTTGTGTGTTTCCTCCTCCTGTTTTCTCCTCCTGGAGCTCGCTGGGAGATGTCGTGTGAAGACCCACGTGCCTTTGTCACTGTTCCTCTGCTTCTCAGCAAACTCGGTTCAGTCACGTTAAAAGACCTGTTCCAATTTTAGGCATGATCGCTCCAAGACGACAAGATCAATGCATTTCCCTGCTTTAAGGTGGAATCAGTCAATAGCACTGATATGCAAGAAAACAGTGACACAGAGATAGACTGGACCATTTAGCACATGCTGTCCACTTTATTTAAAAGATATTTGTTAAAAGATAGAATTGCCTGAGCCAATACAATCTATATAAAAAAAAAAAATGTATTCTCGAACCCATTTATCTATATGCATCATGTTTCTGGCAGCCTGCAATGATCTAATAGTGAATGTTCCTGTTTATCATTGTGTGTTGTGTGCCACTGTTTGCTCTCCCTGATCTCACGCTGTTGCTTCTTGTTTTGCAGCGAGGGAAACTATTTCTTAATATCTGCTCTATTCGCTCGGCACCAAACAACAAACAGACGCAGCCAGCAGCCGGCTGCTGGAGGTAATGATGCATACAAAGCTAAAGAAACACACGTTTTCCTTCAAAGCTGGTTGGGAAGCAGAAACAGAGATAAAAGAAGAGTATGTATTAGATTTTATTGGATTGATACACTTTGACCAATCGTATTCTTGATCCACAGTGGCTGTAGGAGCAAATTCCAAAAATATAAAGAATCATAGTTTTGTACACTTGTAAAAAATACATATGAAGTATTTTTCCCAAGAACTATTCAGTACAGTAACTGAATATTAGTTACAGCAAAGTAGATTTCTTCATTCTCTGTAAATAATGGTATATTCATTAGTAGTTTCATGTTCATGTATAAATGTTATTTACAATACCTCTGTCCTCTGCAGCCTTGAAGAAATCTGATGAACAGTTTAATTCATGTATAAAAAAGTAATATCAATGCAAATACTTCCATAACTTTATTATTTTGCATAATATTGACTTGTTTTGAGCAGAGGAGGACCTACAGTGATGGTTCTGGTGTTGAAGTGAGTTGTTGACAGGGTTGGTTGTTATTAATTTCCTCTTGCTACATCTTGGCCCTGCACATACTGCACACACACACACACACACACACACACACACACACACACACACGCTCAGTCTTGTATTTCTATCCTTGTGGGGACCGTCCATTGACTCCCATTCATGTCTAGCCCCTAACCCTGACCCTTACCCTAACCCTAACCCACACCACAACAAAGCCTAACCCTAAAGAAATGTTTTTGCACTTTTACTTTTTTCAGTAACAACAACATGGTCAAGAAAACACTGTTTCTCCTACTTAGGACCGGAAAAAGGTCCCCACAAGGCACGTCGTTCCACGTTTTGCTATCCTTGTGGGGACATTTGGCCCCAACAAGGATAGAAATACAAGAACACACACACACACACACACACACACACACACACACACACACACACACACACACACACACACACACACACACACACACACCGTGTGTTTACTCATTGTCTTCATCGGGCTTTTGATCTCTCTCCTGCACCCCTCGCTGTTTCTCTCGTCCTCATGCCTCTTCTGATAAATTTAAATGTGAAATGACAACTGAGCCTTACAAATATTAGTTCAGAGTGCGATCCCACATGGAAGTGTTTGTGCGTGTGCGCGCGTGTGTGTGTGCATGTGTGTGATGTACTGCATATCAATTAGCTATCTATTATTCATGCTGACAACGTAATGAATGAAACATCACAGTCTTTGTTTTTCAGGCATGTTTACTTTCTCTCTCTCTCTCTCTCTATCTCTATCTCTCTCTCACCCTCACTCACACACACACACACACACACACACACACACACACACACACACACACACACACACACACACACACACAGAGAGAGAGAAAGCTGTTGTGAAAAGACAGGAGGGCGAGTCTGAATGCATTCCTCTTGTATCTGTGTAGAGCAGATGATGCCCACTGAATACCTGACAGCTGAATCCAGTTAATGATCTCTAAGCACCCTAATTAGCAGAGTGTGTGAACCTCTCCCATCTCTTCCCTCCAACTGTCCATGTAGCAAAGTCCAGATAAGACTGGAGTTCATAAAAAAAGAAAAGTTGAAACACTGGCTTGCCTTCATTTGCTCGGAACACGAAGCCCCAGAGGCTCCAGCAGATCGGTGAGTTCCCCCTGGGCTTTGCCTGAAAGGCTGCACGGCCTGTAGGACTGACTCCCTCACATGATTGACGAGGAGCTGTTGGGTCCAACCTGACAAGCTTTACAAGACTGAAAGCGGAGAAAAGATGCTCTTCCCTGTGTGCACGCTTTTAGGAAAATTGATTAAATGCACATAAAAATTCACATGAAAGATTGTGAGAGGAGGTAGAGACTCACATATTCATGAAGCAATACCATCAGAGGGTTGTCTGATTGGCTCTAAATTTATCCTTTGCTGGAGGACATTGACCCCAATCATGCTGCCAGTGTTATGTTAGGAACTGTGATTAACTAGCAGGGCTGGAAGTGATGGGATGGTGTGACAGAGCCTGGGATCACCAGCAGGAGATCAGCGTTTAGCTCTCAAACTTGTTTTTAACATCCTCCCTGCTGAGTTCCTTCAAAAGATTTCCGCAAGTGTAACCTGAAAGAAGCGTATTCAAAACAGCGTTCACTGTTCTTTCCATTTCTGTTATGTTATTTTACGGTTTAAGTGAACTTCCGACACTGCAATTCACTAAGATTTTCTCACATCTGCCTAAAATTTTCACAGAACATGTTTTGAGGGATTTTTTTTAATTATTATTGTGAGAAACTGGAGTGCTTCTTTTTAACAAAAACAGTCAATTAAATATATATATAAAAAAAACTATAGCTTCAGTGTAATAAAAATCAGAAGAATACAAAAATATAGTAGGTTATGCTGAACACATTTATAAAACGAAAAAAACAACCAATTATATCTCAATATGGAAACAAACAATATGTCTCAGTGTTGCATTTATCAACATTTTGGTCAACAGTATGATTTAAATATTCAGTAAATCTTCAAATGTCAGTCGATGTGAAAACGAAAAGCAGGATGGAGCGACGCCTCCTCAGCTCCAAGCTGTAACCTGCAGAAGACAGCAGCCATTCAAAGCCGCGGGAAGTTTGCCGTCATATTTCATTTTTATGCCTTGTTATAGAGAGACTGACTGCTTTTATTGCCCTCTATCCGTCCTGCTTATAGGACATATCCGAGCATTGTGTCTTTTATCAGGATGGCTCGGCCTGTCCTTCTCGCTGATCCCCTCCATTCTTCATGTTCTCTCTTTTCTCACATCCATCATCTCCTCACTATTATGCTACTTTTCTTTTACCTGTTCTCACTAATTTGTTGGGGTTTCTTTCAGTCTTTTGACCTTCTGTTTCTACTTAAACAAGATTTGAATACACCTTTTAAATTAAGTGAGTTTCTGAAACTAAACGTGTAACAGTAATCAGTAATAGGGAGAACAATAGACGTGGATTCAGAGGGGGAAGAAGTGTTTCCATCTTTAAAATGCAACATTGAAATGCAAAAACAGTGAAACACAAAGTGGATCCACTAATTTCCGGCCCACTCTCCTCCATCTTGTTCCTCCTCCTCCTCCTCGGTTCCTCTCTACAGTATCTGGAGCAGAATGACTAATGATCACTTGCTCCGTCACACACCAGAGACTTTCTTCCCCTGCAGCCACATTAGTGCAGAAACACACACACACTGGTGCACGCGCACGGCGAGGGAGGCAGGCCAGCTCCACCCAAAAAAATATTTGACCTCCGTGGACGCCAGGCACAATGCAGGATGTCATCTCGCCGGGTGAGTGATTGCTTTGCGGCCTTGCGAGGCGCAGAGTTACAAATAGACACTGTGTCCAGCAAGAGAGGGGTCAAAGGTCAGAACAAGAGCCTTGACCCTGACTCCTTCAGGGAGGCACCACCTCTGATCAAACATTTGGAGAAAAAAAATCCAGGTTTTGCGGAAACCATGAAGTCATTCTCTGAGCAGCAGCGCCCCCTGCTGGAAATAACGTGGAATTACACTTTTCAATCAGCTGACCTGTTCTTCAGGCCTTCCTGTGGAGAGTTTGCATGTTCAACCTCAAACCTACGAATACAGCTCTTATTCTCAAGTAGGAAAGTTTTGCTGCCTATAGAGCAGGGGTGACAAACATAAGGCCCATGGGCCATAACTTTCCCTCCAGAGGCTCCAATCTGGCCCGACAAACTACCAAGCAAATTGTGAAAATGTTAAAGAAAAGATAGATTTTTCTTTAAACTAATTTCTCAAAAGTAGTGGAAAAAACAAAACACTGAGAGTCGAGTTGAGACATCAGGGATTATTCCAGAGCGATACCTCGTTCCTCAAAGCCGTCCTGTCAGGGTGTGTTTGGTGATAATAAAGGCATTTTCAATATGTTTACTTCGTGCAACAACAATGGCTGCCAGACTGTATCTTTAACACCTTTGCTGTGTTTTATTCTGGTTTTCTTTAACATTTACAAATGTAATTTTTGTCACAGCCAAAGCCTCAGCCACCCTTTTATTTTCCAGTGTCACGTCTCTCCAGGGGGCCCTGACCCCCAGGTTGTGAACCAGTATATTAGGCCATTTTCCAGAGTTTCACACAGGCCCTTAAAAGTCTCAGTTAAACATTTACAGTTGTAGCATAGCTAATAAAAAAAAAAAAAAAGATTGTATTTCTATTCTTCTCGCAGCTGTTCTAATAAAGAAAGAAAAAAAAAACACTGATTGTAGTGACTTTCTGTTTCTGTTCTGATGGACTCAAAGGAGTTCTGATCCTAAAGCATAAAATGTGAATCAGGTTGGTCTTTTCTTCTTCTTCCAGGCTGACGCGCAACGCAAGAAAACAGCAACAGCACAGCTTCACAAAGGCCTCAGACAAAGGAGGTAAACAACTGTTTTATTAAGCACTGCTGATGGTACAACGTCAGTCCCAAACAGAAATCACATTTAAACCAAAACCAGAGAGAAATTATTCAAAATAAACCTTTTTTAATGTTAGATTTCTTTCAAAATACAAATTTGGGAGGATAAGATTAGTTGAATTTGAAAAGTTAACCCATGAACATAATTAGAATTCATAAATAAGTAGAACTGAATGGCCATGATGTTGTTTTAATCTCGTCCTGACTCACTTCAGCAAACAGCTGTAAGCAACAGAAACCAGTTCATTGTAAATCCTTGAGATGTACTTATGGATTTTACACAGAAAGCTCTTAAGAGATCCACTTATCATGCAGTAAAAAGCAAATGTCTTTATCCAGTCTTCACAGTGGATCTCTGGATATCTTACACCTTTTTCCCAAATGAATGTTACCTGCAAAATATCACGTGATACAGGCACTGTTTGTACAGTATATACAGAGCATCTGGATGCAACGCCTTCTCTTTCTTAATGTGAGCTTGATGTTTCACAGTGAGCAGTCACATGTGCAGTGAGCAGTCTAAAATAGTCACAATGACGTATTTCTGATGAATTGTTTTTTCCTGTCTGCTGAGAGATTATGGCTGGAAAGAGAAACGGAAAATCACATGACAGGCCGAGAGATTCAGGATGAGATAAACTGTGAAAACAAAACATTTCTGTTCAGAAGTCTTTCAGCGTAAGGTCAGTGGGTTTTCACCACAACGCTTAACCACAGCTTCACTCCTTCAAACACTTAATCTGCCTTTTTACTGTGAGTTTTCCTCATAGAGAATCATCATACATTGAACTGATTGAACCAGAGCTTATTTTTAGGCTTCTGCTCTAAAATTACAGCCAGTGGGGTCAGTTCTTTCATCAGAGGGTTGAAACTCATTTGCAAGGAGTTGGAGTCATTTTGATGCATCACTATGCTAATAAATACAAATTATCATATTTCATATGACTGTGGAACTGTTAAATGCTTTTTGTAGCAGATCAAATCCAGCTACTCCCCTCAGTTTCAGAAAATTATATATTTAATGACTTTTCAGTCTTCGCCACCTCTTTATCAGGTAAACAGTTGTTGGTCTGATTAAAATTGTATAGCGGTTACCTCCACCTGGCCTGCAGTGGGCTTGGTGTTACTTCTATGTTGAGTTTGCATGTTTTCCCTGTGCATGTCTGCACCTTCTTCCAAAATCTTCCTCAGAGATGATGGCTTGAGCGATTAAGATCTGAGATCAGAAATATTTTTGGCAGGAAACCCTCAAATATATTTGATATCATTTCAACAAGCTTACAGTTTTTTTGATGAGCACAAAAATAAGATTTTTCACATTTTTGACATCTTCATCCTCACAATGTGTCTCCGTGTTGTTATTTTTGTGTCAAACATTCCATCAGAATGATTTGACAAGGAAAATATATTTCATTTTGAAAATATTTACTATTTTTTAAGTGGGAGAAAAATAAATAAGTACAGAAAAACATTTAGTAACTCTCCCTCTTACACAAAGGCTTTGTCACAGTGTCACAGAGCACTTCAACATGTCCAGAACACACACACACATACGCACACACCCTTCCATTGCAATGAGGTCTTTCTCCTCCCCTCCTGCAGTGGCTTTAACACCTCGACCCGCCTTCGATTTTTAACGTAAACACACTTATTTCATTCTGATTTCGTTGTTTTTCACATGATTATATTCATGGTGGACACACAGTCCTAAAACATGCATTTGAGGTTAATTGTGACCCTAAAGACCCTAAAAGTAACCAGCTGGGGTCAGCTCCAGTGACCCCGAGACCCTGAAAAGGATAAAGAGTGTGATGGACTTCTTTTTAATGTGACCTGGAGAGCTTTGAAAGGCACCAATAAACTCCCTCTGGATGGCAGCAAGTGTCAACAAAGACCCAAAATATGTCCAGACGTTGATGAAACATTCATCAGAAAATGGGGGAAAAGAAAGTGTTTGTAATTCATCGGTGAGATTGGAAAGTATGGAAGGTTCCTTTTCTCCGCTGTGACCTGATGAACCAATCGGGGACTCAGGTCATTGAAATAAACCCATAACCTATGAGAGGTGGCTGCTCTGCATTTGACAGATTCAGCCCATCTGAAAAGATGGACGACATGCCAGCGACGCAAACACGAACCATCTGCGACGCCCTCGAGTGGCTAATAACAGTAAAGTGAAGACGCTCCTCCCTTTAGCATTCCCGCGTTTCTCATTAATTACTGTTGCTGCCGCGGCCCACTGTCCTCTAATTTGTCCCACCACAGTTTATTAATGAACCTCGGGTCTCTTTGCACTTATAATTACACCATCAACACTGTTGTGTTTTGTCCTGTAGCTGCAGCTGTGTATCGTATTCGCACATTTTGTGCATGCTTCAGTCCCTCCATACAGCTCAGCTTCACAAGAACGCAGAAAGTGGGATATTTGTAAAGCAGCCTCTTCCTTTCCTGTGACGGAAAAAAGAAGAAAAGATGTTTTTCATGTCCTCCAGACCAGAAATAACTGAAAACACCTTCAAACCCAGCGGCTGGCTGAGAGGCCTCAGGAAACACGGTGCCCTCAGCACAGCGGGACGTGCATACAGTAATGAGGCGAGCTCCCCGATGGCGGCCCACCTTTCCTCCAACGGAGCCGGCGCTCAGGCCGCCGCCTACATAATGCAGAGCGCCTCATGGATTTTAGCACTGTGGCCCGTTGTTTCCATAATGTATAAACTGTGAACTCGACGCTATTTCCCTGAAAAATTCATCAAATCCAGCAGAAACCGTGGAGGAACTGAGAAGTGGGGGGAAGCTGCTTTCTGCTCTCTGCCTCACAGTGTTGATAAAAAGAAGAAAGTGAAGTGAAAGGTTTTGTCTGGATCAGTTCAGCCACATAAAGGTACAAAAGACGTGAATCTGAGACACTCGAGAGGCTTTGCATGAGTAAAAATAAAAGCTCTTCACTGCTTGGAGTGCATTTTCAATCTCTGTATTTACAACTTTACATTCACTCTTTTATTTTCTTTTAGGGAAATAACACTGATCGGAAACAGGCAGATTTTTTTTGGCACTTTTTTTTTCCCCATCATTTACATCCCACAGGATCACATGGACGTTAAACACAGACAAAACCATTTAATTCAAACCAAAAAGCTACAGACAGAGCTGTGATCTGCCACCCTCTCAGGTAGAAATAGAATAATCTCTCTTTTCTCAGTGTGCAAGAAGTCATGTCTGCAAAAAAAAGATAGATATCTGCTTATTTTTTCCCTTCTTTCACTGTGAATTCGTTGGAGGTTTTGAAAGTGGGAAGCCAGTGAAGCTCTACTTATAATATTGAGATGGCTTTTTTATGAGGTGTGTGTGTGTGTTTAACTAGTCAAACTTTAAAAACACAATAAATAAATCCTTAACATGAATGTTACTTATTGTCCAAAAATAAATGATATCCATCTGAGGACCCGCTTTAAGCTCCACTCTGAGCAGGGAGATCAGGAAATGTAACATATGTGACCTGAAGCACAGGTCTGCTTCCAGACGTCCGCTCCCCATGGCCGGGTATCACACTCCGCTTTGCACGGTGCAAATGTCAGACGATCTGTTCGCGCGTACAGCAGCTCCTCTGTGTGACGCTCAGAGGGTTCGAGTCGGCCTGCTGGCAGACGCACGGCTCCCGTCCTGCACCTCCGGGGAAAGTTCGCCACAACAGACGCTTGAAGGTCACCGAATCGCCCGGCTGGAGAGTGACAGAGCGGCAAAATCTGCACCTTTTTTTTTTTTTAGGTTTTTTTTTTTTCCCACCCAACTGTAAATGTCAGCTCTTGTCTCTGCTTCATGTTTTTGGGTTAATTTCTTCACTTTTTTTTTCTTGGATTTGTGTGTGTGTGTGTGTGTGTGTGTCTGTGTGTGTGTGTATGTGTGTGTGTGTGTCTTTGTGATTCATGTGGACTTTCAGTACCCCGTGGCGTTGGCAGGTGTGCGCGTGTTGAACGGGGAGTAGCGCGCTCCCGTCGCCGGGGCGGTGAAGCTGTAGGCTGCGTAGGCCACGGCGGAGCCCACCATCAGGCCCGTCATGTAGGAGACCGTCATCGTGTTTCCTGGGGAGACACAGAGAGCGGCGGGAGGGGGGGGGGGTGACTAGATATAAAAACTAGATTCATCAATTAGAAGCTCGTTCCAGGGAGAAAGTGAGTCAGCGATGAATACTCAAGTTGAAGTTCTAATACTTAACTTTAGTTAACTTCAGTCAGATCCGCTCTCACCTGCCAGCTCCCTCTGCTCGGGCGGCACTTTCCCAGCAGCCTGGATCATCGGCACCGACCCAAAGTATCCGTTGGTGACTCCCATGAGGAGGGAGAAGAGGCACGGCCAGGCGGGGTGGGAGAGAGTGGGCGAGCTGGCCGGGTACACGCACATGACGAAGAGCGGGATGAAGACCACCCTCAGGCAGGAGAAGAAGAGCAGGCGGCCGCCGGACCAGTCGTACGGCAGCGCTGCCAAGATCTGAGGAGACGCACAGCAGGGGGCATTGGGTTTTTTTTTAAAAGGGGGAGAAGGAAAAGACAAATCTACAAAATCAGGCTGAAAATGAGAACCAACGCATGCTGTGCAGTAACGCAGAAGAAAACTGTTTAGTCTCCTTTTCCTTTCTCTCCTAATCTTTATCAAACCTCTTCTTCTTCCTCATGTTTTTTTATTTTTTTATTTTAAGCTACCTTAATATTCTCTTTGCCGTTTCCTATTTAATTTTCCTTTTTCCTCTCTTATCTAATTCCCTTCAACAAAACGCTCAATTTGCCACGAGGACAAAGTCAAAGCGCAGAATCCAAACTGTTTTCACTGAGCCAACTTTTTTCCCCCTTCAAAGTCAAAATTATGACCCGAGGATATCAGATAAGTTTTCTTTTCTGAGTACTCTGATAAAGCCTTTGAGCTAAGTGCAATTATCCAAAAATATACCAGACTTTTTTCTTTTTTTTTTTGCTTTACTCTCAGGTTTAATAAATGGGGCGACATCTTGAAGAGTTTTTCAAGGTCGACTCTTGCCAGTGAAGCTCGACTTTTTCTATTTCTTGCTGCTTTATTCTCAAGACACTTAATGAACGGTTAAATCCCAGAAGCCCTGAAATCATTAATGCAATCATACCGACACACACAGAAGTACACAAGAGCAGGACGTGCAAACATTAGAATGGTTTCTGCAATTAAAAGTAAAGCCTACTGGGAATTTAGACAGAAATATAAAATATAACTGTGAAGTGGACATCAGGGTGGCGCCACAGTGAAAGCTCTCAGTGAGTGAGATAAAGATAAACACTTTAATTTCAAATTACACTTTACCTTGAGAAAAAAAAAAACAAGCTGTCATCCCAACATCAGAAAACAGGATATGAGCAGTAAATCTGGGCTCATGATAGCTCCTTCTGAGAATTCATTTCAAAAACATCATTCCATATTTGATTTCCTGTACTGTGGAACGCACAGGCAACGCAGCAGCAGAGCTGGGTGGATGAGTAGGAAGCTCACCTTGCCCACAAAGTCTGACATGTTGAAGGTGGCCATGATGAGGATGGGCAGCCACTCCCCCAGGGTCTGGTTCCGGATCTCCGACTCCAGGCCGGGGAACAGGCACAGAGTGATGCTGTAGGTCACAGCGATGGACAGCATGTAGGCCCAGATCACGCGGGACACCACATACCGGTGAAAGATCATGTCTGGGGAGAAATCACACACACACACACACACACACACACACACACACACACACACACACACAGGAGAGATCAGTCAATGTGTGTTTAACTTTAGAATCATTCTGTGAGATTCTGAGGGGAAATGAGCAGAAAGATACCGCGGACACCAGGCCAGCTCCTCCTGATGTTGGCTTTCGGGGCGTCAAATCTGACGTAGGTCCCGCCCACAAAGTCCTCAACGCCTTCTTCTGCCGAGGGCGGCCCTGTGGCACCGTTCCCCTGAAGAGACACACACACTCAGTTTTGCCAATTTCTCAGTTTGCATCATGAATCTCCTTGCAATGACTGAAATTCCTTTAGCTTCCAGAAAGACGACTGAACTGTTTTAACCATTTCCCATAACTGTACGCCGACTGGACCTTCTTTACTGTGTCGCTCAACATGAGCAAATGTTTTCAAGGCTTTCTGGAGGGCATCGGAAATTCATGGACAAAACACTAGAGGCTGCCACCACACAGTAAATAACCTCAGTCTGGCTCTTATCTTTTTTAATTTTTCCATTAGTAATGGCTTCCTGGATGCATGACATCAGCTCCTTTTATTGCCACGGCCATTAGCGAGGATGAGTGTGAGCCGCTGCAGGTTGATGTAATGTGGTCAGACGGGCCGCGGGCTGGACTGCAAAGTAGTTCAGCGCTCAAACACACGTGGTTTCATATCTTTAGAGGGCATTGCAGTGATTTACAATCATTTTCTGCAGACTCGTTCGTATCTGAGCCATAATTACTGGCCTGAAAAAAATAAAAAACACCAATTCTGATCACTGATTCTGTGAGATGTTGTGTTGGAAGAAATTATCATTATTATTATTATTGGTCCAAACTTAACCTTATCAAAGCCTTAGTCTGACCTCAAAACACGTCTTCGCCAAACTATTGATTGTTTTTAATGTTCTCTATCTTGCTTTTTTTCAGCCCAAGGACAACGAGAAGCCTTTTCTGTCTTTACAACAGTAATAGATGTTTGTGAACACACTCAGGCGCACACAGCACGGAAACACACAGGAGACACGGTTATATCCAATTACATACAAATACACACAAGAGAGAGAGAGAGAGAGAGAGAGAGAGAGAGAGAGAGAGAGAGAGAGAGAGGAGAGAGAGAGACAGAGAGAGAGAGAGAGAGAGAGAGAGAGAGAGAGAGAGAGAGAGAGAGAGAGAGAGAGACCCATTAGTTGATTAAAGGGACTCAGGGGCCAGAAGGCTCCACTATTCTTGATTATCCCATAATATTGAGTGTTGCCTTCGTTTCCCTCAGCAACGAGTACAAAGAGGCAGCCAGCATCAGTCCCCAGACACTGCGAACCACACACACACACACACAGACACACACACACACACACACACACACACACACACACCCACACACACACACAACGGTAAAGCACCGGGGGACATTCATCACTCCTGCATAATGGCGTACAAACAGAGACATGTGTACATTAAAAGATGACAGCCTGAGGTGCAGCATCCTATTTTGAAGACTCACATGCGTGCACACACACGTGCACGCACACTCACACACATACACACGCACACAGACGCTATAAGCTCTGTGTCTTCAGGCTGCAAAGTACCGCTTCCAGCAAAGCGACGGTGGATTGGCGTCTCGTTCTGTCATCCTCCTGTCATTTACTTTCCCTCATTATCATAGTTTCTTGCTCTCTCGCCCTCTCTCCTCCTCCTCCTCCTCCTCCTCCTCCTCCTCCTCCTCCTCCTCTCCCTCCTCTCCCTCCTCTGTTTTGTTTGTAATCTCCTCTGAGCTCTTCCTCCTCTCGGTAGTCTGCCTCTCTGCTCTTTCCCTCCTCAACATCGTGACTCTCATTTCTCTCTGTTCACTAGAAGCCTTGACATCTTTCTGTATCTACCTTTCTCCTGCAACTCCCACACACATACACACACACACACACACACACACATACACACACACACACACACACACTTCTTAATTCCCACTTATACCTCAGCCCATAAAAACCCCTCCCTGAAAAAAAATAATAAAATAAATTCCCTCTGCTTTTACACTCTTACAATAATTTTCTTTCTGACTCGCAGCCAAAAAAAGCAGCCCATAGCTTAAATAAATGATTCTGCGATTTAAAACCCACTCAGCTCTCGGAGCTTCAGCGTGCACGCCCCCACTGACACTGGCGGAAAAAAAAGCAAACACACATCTCTCACAAACTTCACTGTGAGGAAAATGAGCTGCGTGACTCCAGAGTTTAAAGACCTGACATCTGCTTCCCTTCTGAGTTGAGAAAACAGTTTGTTTTTGCAACATTTATGAAGTTTTATTGAATGAAGCCTGAACGTTAAACTTAACGACGGAATCCGAAGGTCCGTGAGGTCGAACATCTCCACATCTACCTTCAAACAACAAACTTCAGGAAAACATAATGTTTGTGTTTCAGTTTGAAGAAGTTGCCTCGCATGCAGGAAGTTAGAATTTTAAGTTAAAACTTTCTTGTTGTCTCACCTTCTCTTTACAATTCTTCAAAAATTGCTCTTTTAATCTACAGGGACATTTTAGAAAAATGGACCTGTTGATGGCCCCAGATGAGAGCAGAGCCAGAGGATCATCAATATTCAGCAGATTCGCCGCACGCAGAAAGAGGGTGCGGTTTGCTGCTGAATTATTTCTATTGAATTATTTTAGTCGCTGGTGGGAGCAACATTTATCCCCTCTTCAAAGCAGTTCATACTACTTCAGCTGAACGTACAAAAGACATGGAATGGCTGAATTTTACGATGTTTTATCAAACTATTTGATTGTTTAATCTGTGTTTCTCACAATTGATAGCGAGGAACCAAATAGAATATAGAAAACACTACATACTGTGAACTCGCAAACAACTGTCAGTCCAAACTGAGGTAAAGCTGAAGAACAGTCCACAAACTTACAAATCTTACTTCCTCAGCGGTGACGTCGTGATGGACCCGGTATCCGGTGCCGTTGTCCCGCGGGTCGTGGCACTTCCCCGGCCCTTTGCCCTGGGAGTGGCTGGTGTAGTAGCGCACGAAGCGGGAGCGCCGGACCAGCAGGTGGAGCAGGAAGCAGAGCATCTCCATGCTGATGGAGACCAGGAAGAAGATGAGCGTGTTCTTTTTGTCGTCCGTGATGAGCAGCTTGGTGAAGATGCGGGACAGGGAGATGATCACGCCGGCCGTACCTAAAGGAGGAGGAGGAGGAGGAGGAGGAGGGGACGACAGAGACGAGACAAGCCAGTGAAGAGGCGAAGCAGAGCAGTGAGACGTGCAGCTGTGTGTCTTTGTGCGCTCACTTACTCTCTCCAGTCATCACCCCCTGTGTGTACCTCTTGGGCAGCATCCCCATGTAACCATAGAAACTGGACTGCTGCACTGGGGGGGAGGCGAGAGGAGGAAGTGGTTATCAGAGCAAACAGAAGCCCGGCGGTCCACACTGTAGCAGCAAAGCTGTTTATTTAGAGGTGCCACTTCCAAAACCGCACACACGCACATCACACACATCACACACACCGCTCCGACCTGCAGACCTCCACTAATTAAACGGTGAGTGCAGCCGGCTGACAGGTACCGAGCTTCACACAGAGGAAACCGGCTCCGGGTAGCAAACATCCGCTGGGTGTGGGGGTCTCTAACCTTATTCAGCTTCTACATGATATAAGAAATGCTTCTCTTAGATCTGTTTCGGTTTTTCACAAATGTTTTAAGGCAAAAAAAAGTGTTGTTTTAGCTAATTATTGGCCTCCATACTAATAGGCGTCTTCGCCTGCCGGTAGTGTGGCGCTGAATTAATGGAGTGCGCAGGCATCAAATGGAGTCTGCCTCTTTAAATGGATGTTGTCAGCTTTCATTAGCTGCATATATTCAGGCCTACCTCCAGCCCCTAATTGGGTCAATAAGAAGGGAATATGCAATCTATCAAACTTTATCTGCACTCTTCAATAAAAGGGCTGATCACTGTGTTTCACAGATGACTCACCGTGGGGACAACGTCACACACAGGGCAAGACGCAAGACATAACGCCAAAAAGTAGCATATCTTATTTAAGGGAGGCTCAAAATGTATGTGAGAAGTTGAGACAGAGATAAAAGAACTTTAAAAATGACATAAAATGGTAATATAAACTGCAAGAAGGTGGAAAATTGGGGGCTGGCAAACTTGTAAAACAAAACTGCAATGAAAACTCTAGAATCAATATAAAAATGAAAACAGATGCAGATAAAAGGCTAAAAATAGTGCTGCTAACATTATTCTTTTATATCAGGAGGTCAGATGAAGAGGTAGGTTTTATTGTTGGTAAATAAGCTGTAAAATGTTAAATTAAAGGTTACTTTACCATTTCCAACTGCGCCATAGTAAAAATAGTCCATCCAGAGATTTGATATTTTACCTCACACTGAAAGTACATTCATTTTCCTATGAGTTGATGAATCTTTAGATGTTACACAATCAACACCAATATTGAGGTGACTGATTGCAACAGAAAAAAAAGCATCCTGGAACAGCGACAGGTGCACGTAAATAACTCAATAAAATGTACAAATGAAACAGCCTCAGCAATGAAAAAGGGTGCTGATTGTTGGTAGTACCTGTGCATCCGAAGGCCACCACCCCCACGGACACCAGGTTGATGACGTAGGCCTGCCTGGTGGTGAACTTCTCCAGCCAGACATCAAACACGCTGACAAAGATCAGCGGCCCCAGAGCTAGAATGTAACCTGCAGAGGGAGTAACAGACACGGGGCGCCCAGTGAGGAGACATCGGCTCTGTGCATGTAATGCCTGACTGAGCTTATAGCTGACAGTTAGGGAGGAAAAAAAAAACTACTGCCATCATCTGAGGTATGATCCCAAGTTTATTACCTCCAGAGACAAGCTTTCAAGCACACAACACACTTCAAAAGACATTCTCTCAAGGATTGAAAGCTATTTTGGGCTGCAGACGATTCTGTGGTGACTCTAACATGCACCGTACTGTATGTGGAGGTAGAGGTTTACATTTTTATAGAGGTTTTTTTTTTTTATTTCTACTAGTATAGCTTTTCATATTAGTCTACAGAATCACACTCTAATAATAATGTAGACTGTACAGACGTGTGTGAGCATGAAAAAGCAGATTTTTAACTTTGAGCCACATTAAAATCTCTACAGCATCTTCAGCACAGACATCAACAAGCCTCGTTTTAAATCATCTATTTCTTTAAACATGTTTTGAAATCTAAAATTAAAAAAAGCAAATCTTAAAAATACCCGCCACGCTTTGAAGAAAGCCTCTTGTGAATTTAACTGACTATCGCAAGTTTGTTTGAAACATTTTTTGATTAAAAAACTATGCAGGAATCGTAGGAGAGGGCACTTTTTTGCTCATTTTTTTTTCTCTGTGATAAGCCTTGAAGTTCTTAAATAAATGATTAGACGTTTCCAGAGAGAGAACTCTGTTTTGGTCCCAGGACAGCCGGGCTCCTCTGATACTCACCCACGGTGATCCTGGTGTGCATGCTGAGTCTCTCCACCAACACGTTGTTGAGGATGACGGCCAGCAGGGCCACCAGGATGTACGTCAGACTCATGTCAAATACTATGGACGTCCCTGAAACACAAACCAGAACACCGACTCCTGAAAGGTGTGCAGTTATTGCACAAGTAATGCCGTTAAAAATCACTGTTTTGGACCTTAGAGAGTTGCAGAGCTGCTGTCTCTCTCTCGCTTAGGTTTGAATTCTCTGTAATTTGTAGAAACTGATAAGGACATATGTGAGGTTTTTCCTGCTTCAGCAGAGTAATAATACCTTTGAACTTCTGGTGCAGGTAATCCACATCAGTAATGAAACTGTTGTAGGGGAGCAGGAAGCCCACTCCGGCCAACAGCATTGCAAAGTAGATGCCATGGTAACGATCGTCGGGGATTGGCTCCTCAAAGTCTGAGCGGAAAGGAAACAGTCAAAGGTCAGAGAATTAAAACAGTGTGAAATCATACATCAAACAGATGGGGGGGTAATTGAATCCGCAGCGTCTGAATTAAGGCCGACGCCGAAAAACTGGGTGTCTGCAGCAGGAACATTTCAGCTCCACTGATCCGGCAACTCGGCTCAGATCTCACTTTGTTCCTCTGCTAATGGACTGATCAGAAGAGCAGCTGATCGCTGACTAGCTGTCAAAGCAGTTTCCAGGTGAAGACCTGGATGTTTGTGTTTTGTGACTCAGGTTCATGGGTAAAGTGTGACATGCAGGCTTTTTGCATATAACAGTTTTTAATCCTCTGCTAATCCCGGAAGTCTCCTTCGACTCCTCTAAATGATTTTTGAGTGTTTAGATTTCACAGCACACTTCCTGTTTCAAGTCATTGAATACATGTTCAGCATCACAATGAGAATCATAAGTCGACAGCCGCAATGCATTAATCTGAAATATGGCAAAAAGTATCTGACTTTCACAAAGCTGCCGGTCCACAAATCAAAATTAGTGCTGCCTGCATGCATTTCTTCATTTCACCTTGAAATACATTTAATAATACAGCAGTGACAGAATCAATACAATTATACTTTCATTTGAACAGAACAAAAATGACCCTTCTTCTTCCAGCATGTGTGCAAATTGTTTTAATGGTCTTTTGAAACTGGTTTGCCAGCTGCAATTACTAAAGGCTACATGTGGCAACATACTTTTGGTATGGACATTTACTATGAGGCAGATCCACAGTGTGTGCACACATTGAATCAGTGTAATTAAACACTTATTTAACATGTCCTGTCCCCCTTCCTTTTCGTTAGTTGTGTGTCCGCCGGTCTCTATTTACACCCTTTCCTATTCCACTCTTACACTATTCCAGACATTTTATTTTGAAAAAAAAAAAACAAAAAACACTGTGGTGCTGATGATCAGTCAATGTAATGAGATCTGGTGGGAAAATAAGGTGTTCATATATATATTTAAAAAGAGGGTTTTGGTTGTGTGCAGTGTTTAGAGACCACTAGTGCAGAAATCCATTAAAGCAAAGAAAGGTGGGAATAAAATATGTATGCAGGACAAAATAAAGAAGTGCTCCCTCCTGCTGCTCTCCAAGTAGTCTCACAGTCCTCTAAAGCAAACCTGAGAAATGTACACGGGCCACATGTAGCTTAAATGTAAAGATATTCTGTCATAGAACAGTTTCAATCACTATTATCAGACAAAACATGTTACGAAATTGATGATTGATGCAAAGAAGGAATAGTAGTTTATCAAACTCATGTAGAAAACTTGTTTTTTAAGACATACTATATTGAGCAGAGCGGTAGTCCTTGTTTTGTTTTTCGTTTTTTTTTATGCGGCTCTGTGGAAAAGCTAATTGCCCACCAATATTAAAGCTAAGCAGATGACCGCTGTGAAAGGCTGAGCCACAAGTTAAACTAAACCCCGCACATTATTAGGATATTTACAAAGGTTTTGATAAGGTGCAATTAAAAAAAGGACGGTCACAAGCACATAAGATAACATCGGAAAGAAGTTGTATGTGTGAATCTGTTGATTCAAGTCAATCAGAAGCAGTTAAAGGGCTGTACAGCCCCAAGATCTGCCTTCAACTTCCCGATCCTCTACATCCCTTGACGATGTCTGCTCCGTCCTTAAAGACTGTGAGTGTCAGCTGGTGGGTGGCTGGCTCGCTGCCTGTGCAAAATCATCCACTCACACTCCTTAATAGTAAACAGCAGCAGTGCCTTTTAATGTGAGTCACACTGCAGGAGACCAATAGAGTTTGTTTACATTTGCTAATAGAGCATGGTGAAATACAGGAAACACTCTGAACATTAGTATATGTGTGTGTGTGTGTGTGTGTGTGTGTGTGTGTGTGTGTGTGTGTGTGTGTGTGTGTGTGTGTGTGTGTGTGTGTGTGTGTGTGTGTGTGTGTGTGTGTGTGTGTGTGTGTGTGTGTTTCATATACTGAGGTGTTGGCATGTCAAAGGAAGAGGCTATAAAAACTTAAGTGGTGATTTGGATGTACATTTTGAAACTATAAATCTCTGTAAAACTGCATTTATCTCATATTTGTGCATTAAAACTGGATTGAGTCTCTTTAAAAAAGGCCAGTTTCAGTTTCAGTTGTAATTAAAATGCAGCTAACTGAGCATAAAAACAAATATTCCCTCCTAAATTGCTGGGCACTTTCTCATTTATCATTAAATATGTTTTCTGTGTTGTTATGCTGCAACATTTTCAGTGATGAATAAACAGTCGTGATTCGGATTGCAGCTTGCTGTTAAGACGTGACGGTGGGCCCCAAGGCCAGACCGGCCGAGAACCGCCGCTCGGGGACATCGCAGGGCTGTAATTGCAAAAGTTAATGAAATTTTCGAAGCCGCGCTGCGAGATACTCTGCATCTTTTATTCCCTTCCAGGAAAAAGCCGGCTGTGTCTCAGAAGACATCCTGAACGCACTGACTGACAGGTGCATAGAAGCAGCGGAGGCGGGAGGCAGGAGACGGCAGCACATGATAAGGAGGAAACACAACGAGAAAAGACAAGAAGCGGCTGTCTCTGTACGGTCACTTCTGATCTGATTACCGTGGCCTATGTTCAACCTGTGTATCCAGGCAACACAGTTAATGTCTGCTTTCAGACCTGTGTTTATACACACCTCATCCTTTTATTTCTACTGTTCTCATTGTCTGTAAACACAAATCCCCCATTAAATTCGTTCGGACTCATTTTTAGTTGAACTGAATTCGCCAGTTCCTGGGATTTTATTCAGTCGAACAGGGAGAAAATCCACAGTTTTTAGTTTTCTTGTTGTGTTTCTGTTGATTGTTCGCAGTGTTCTTGCTGTTCTTGCTTCACGTCTTGTCAATTTATCCCCACAAGATAAATACTTGTGCGCTGACTCTGAGATTTATGAGTTCATGCTGAGATTTCTGCGTATTCAGGCCTGCATGTGCGTACTTTGCCTCGCACGTGCATAACAGAATTTGTCTGTGTGTAATAGGATTGACGTGCGCGTAATCCAATTTATATGTGAGTCAAATGTTTTTGCGTGTGTGTGCTGAGATTTGTGGACGTACGAGGACCTGGAACCGTCTGTTTCTACCTCTACCTCAGGCTGGATTCTGCCACACTTCAGACACACCAAAACAGATATTTGTCCAGAACCACAGGTTTCCTTCTTCCTGTCGGTCAGGATGTTGGCTGCTTTTTCTGTACTTCTATAGCCTTGGCGTCATCAAGTAGTGCTACACAACATGACTGAACCTGGACAGTGATATTTTGCATCAATCCTATCTATTCCCACAAGTCTTGCCTTGGAGGGAAGAAAACCTGCTGTTACAGATGACAGACTTAAAAAAAACCAGCCGCCTAAGAGGTCCTTGTCCAGGAGGAGGTGAACCGATAAATATTTACAGCTTCTTGAAAGCGTGCAGATCCCAGCGCGCTCATGTCAAACACACTACACATGTAAAAATTGGATTATACATGCATACATCCAATTATACTTGCACAGATTTTGATATGCGCATACAAATTCTGTGTACACTGTCACAAATCTCAGTTCAGATGCGCATGTTAACACACACATACACACACAAACCTGACTATCCATGCATCCATCTTCTACATGACTTAATCCTGCAGGGTCGTGGGGAGCTGAAACCAATCCCAGTTTACTATCAGCGAGCGCAGGTTCCATGATGAGCAGGTCACCAGCTTATCGCAGGGCAAACACACCGTCTGGCTGTGAGGCGACGGCCTCAACCACTGCACCACAACTCATTTGAACACAGCAGATTCGCCCCACAACTAATCAAGTCAGTTTTATCTCTTTCTTTGTGTATCCATACACCTCTGCATCAGCACTGGCCTCCCCGTTGGTCTGCCTGCTGAACTGATGCTGTGTTGCACGTTGGAACCCTTGTCATCATAGTCGTTTTTGATTTTTTTGAGTTTTACCTCGCTCCTGCTTCCAACCTCGCCAACAATAAACACCAATCATGGAGACACTCCTGAGCATCAATTTCTGGAAGAGAACAGAGCTGTTGTTGAGTGGACTTATAGTGTCTGTGGAAACGGCATCGTGTCAGATTGAAGTCAGTGGGAGGGCATTTCCATGGCAGCAGCTGACTGGCATTTAAGAGGTTTAGCTCCAGGACACAGTCAACAACACCACGGTTTCCTCTCTTCCTTTTGCCATCTTATACAGAAACCTCAAATTTAAAAAAGCATCCATCCGTCCAGCTACCATATGGATTTATTAAATTCTTATGTTCTCCAAGGAACTTGGAAAATACTAAAGTTGTGATGTCAAGTTATATATATATCAGAAATATTGCAAGGGATAAGTTTCTGTTGCTTACACATAAAGCCACAGAGGCCATTTCTGGAGAACTGACAGCATTTTTTGGCACTTTGGTATCAACCGAAAGAATAAAGAAGAGATAGAGGCTTGGTTAAGTTTAAACAAAATACATGAAGGCTGGAGTTGATGTTATTTAATGGTTTAAAATCACACATCTGGTGGACTGGTAGGTCTGGGTGCCAAATTGAAGTTTTCGTTAACAGAATATAAGAACTATACAAATGGTAAGTGGTAAATGGACTACACTTATATAGCGCTTTTCCTCAGCATTAACAGACCCCAAAGCGCTTTACACTGTAATATCACATTCACCCATTCACACACACATTCACACACCAGTGGGGGCGGCTGCCATGCAAGGCGCTCAGTCCATCCACTGAGGGCAAATTAAGGTTCAGTGTCTTGCCCAAGGACACTTCGACATGCAGACAGGGGGAGACAGGAATCAAACGAACAACCTCCCAATCATGAGACGACTGCTCTCCCCACTGAACCACAGCCGCCCACATTAATGAATCTTCTTTGATGTCTCCCTTCTCCTCCATGTCCAAAAACAGCCTCTAAACTGCTCAAACTCAGCCGTTCCTACAGAGAGAAAGTAGTGAGCAGCGAGTTGAGATCAGTTCTAACGGCACTGAAAGCTGCTGGAGCAAAATAAGCCAGGTGTCTTGTAGCAGGATGTCTCATCAGTCAGTCCATCCTTTTTTACACCCTGCTTCGCCCAGCAGAGGGTCATAGGTCACTTGAGTCAATCCCAGCTGACTGGGAGAAAAGGCAGGGTGCATTCTGGACAGGTCACTGGGGAACACATACAAACAGGAAGCCACACACACACTCAACAAACACCTACGAGAAGTAGCCCATGTACAGACAGAACATGCAAACCTCACAAAGAGCGTGATGCTTGAAATGTTGAGCTTGAAAGCTTTATCAAACACAAGAGTTAGTGTAAAACTACCGCAGTAAAAGTGACTATCAATACACACGTCACAGAGGATCTCCAGTCCCTGGATGTATCAGTGTGAGGTATAATGTAAAGTGTAGTGCTGGCAAAGGGCCACCAATAATGTTATAGCAATGACCATTAAAAGCAGTGAACAAAATGCATTTCAGTTTTGCCTAAACTTGTCATTTACAGATGCGTTTTCATACGTCTGTGTAAACGTTTTGTTTTCCTGCTGATGTGGAGAAGAAGAAGGACATTAATGCGCCCTTCACTTATGTTGATGAATTGCTGTTGTGATAGATTTACCTCTCTCTTCCCCTCCTTCCTTCTCTTTGTCCTTATAAATAGTACAGCGCACACACACACACACACGCGAACACACACACAGGAGCAGGAACAGGAACTCCCTCACCAGGTTCGGACAGAGCCAGCACTCCTCGCTCCGGGGCGTCCTTACTGATCTCCTCCTCCTCCAGCTGGTACGAGTCGAAGCTGTAGCTCTGCACCACGCCGCTCTCCCTCGCCTCCCTCCAGCCCTCCCTTCCCGCATCCCTCCATCCGGCCCTCCCTCCATCCCTCCACACGTCCCTCTCCTCGGGCGTCTGGGATGGCGTGGGCCTGCGGCGCTCGGCGCCCACCGAGCCCATCGCTGCACTCGAAGTGTAAACAAACAAACGCAAACAAAGCGCTCCTCTTCGCTAGACGGGCTGCACGCTCTTGGGGGCGTGCATGTTAAACACAATCCCGGTGACACGCCCTGGAAGACACGCAGGAGATCTTCAAATGAGGGAGGATCTGCAGGGAAAAACCAAAAGAACAAGAAGGAAAATTAAAACGTAAAAGAGAAGGCAGAGAGTGGAGTAACAAGAGTAAAACACCCCAAGCAAAGCAGTGATTGCTTTGTGTGTGAGAGGCGTTTTGAATGAGAGGACCAGTGAGAGTGGAAGCAAAACATACACATGAGAAATCTCTAAAAGTTAATTTGCTGCTTTTCTTTTTATCATGAATCTATATTAAAAAAAAACATTTTTGCTTCCAGACTGCAGATTGGTATTAAATATCCTATTTTCCAAGAAAGTCAAGAACCTCTGTGTAATAATAAAAAAAATATACTTCTAATGACTCCAGGAACACATAAATCAAGGGATCCAGTAAAAAACAAACTGTTTAATCAATTATGTATGATATTTAACATTATGCAACAGGACTGCAATTTGCTATTGTGGGTTTTAGCAGACTCCAAAAAAAGACTTCCAGCGAGCGTAATGAATTCAACCATCTAGGATAAGCTTTTTGGAAAAAGCAAATTGAATTTGCTTTGGCTACTCTGTCAAGTTGCTATCAATGATGTTGCTGTTTGTTTGTTTGTTAGTTTGTTTTGTGTAATCTACAGAGTAAACATTTCTGTTTGGTGGGAAAAGGTGTGACGTTGATGATGGTGCCAGAAGTTTCCACAACAGTTCAGGCCCATTAGGCAGAAAATCCATACACTTCTGTCCTCTGTAATAAATGTTATTTAAAGTATTCTGTGTAAAGGATCACTGCAGAGGCAGGCTGCTGTGTCCAGCAATAGAGCTGCCATCGTTTCTTCTTGATTATTCTACAAAACCAATATTTTTTAATGTGGATAAGCGAGTTCCTAGAAAACTAAACAAAAGCTTTTTTGGGGATGTATGTTAAGTAATGAAACACATTATGAAAGACCATTTTCCTTCTTTCAGTCTTATTGTTTTGCAGCTTGAAATGATTGCTTTTCTGATCTGAACGAATCATTTAATCAACAAATATAAAGAACAGCAGTCTAAATTGTTCTACTATCTTAAAATCCAGTGTGAAACACTGAACATAAACACCTCTTTCATCTTGAAGAGACTTCCTAATGTCGTGCCAGGCGAAGGAAGCCTCCATCTCCACCACTTGTTTGAACATGAGCTCTCTGTTCTCACTAAAGCGGCTGAAACGCGCGTTTCTCCTCCTCAGTCAACAGAACCGGGAAACGCGTCACTGTAACGAGCTGGATCAATGCAAATGGGTATTGACACGCTGTTGTGTATGCAAACACGGATACAATAGACGGGGGAGGGAAAGCTCGCGTACTTGCGCGCACCTGTGTTGACGCGCAAACACTGGAGCGCACGCAGAGGCGCGCCAGCGGCGGCAGCGGCAGCAGCAGCAGGAGCCCCTGTAGCCTCGCCTGCCTGCTGCCTGTCACCTCTTATGCCCTGCAGGTGTGATTTCACTTCCAGACAGTATGCACCGAACACAGCTGCTTTATTTCGATTTCTTTCTTTCTTTTATTTTTTTTTTTTTAGGAGTGAGATCCTATTTTCCAGCCAAACCGGCGGGCCGGGGTGATGTAAGCCGGTTCTCATCTCAGTAACATCCTGCTCTGCTCTCCGGTGGCCGCAGAGGAACAGGTGATTTAACAGAGGGCATAAAAACAGCCAAAGTGCCCCTCGTTGAGGAAAGGTTATATGGGCTCCGTTAAATCCAATAACGACGCCGATTCTCGGGCGTCTCGCAGCCGTGATTTGCGGAGGTTCCAGGTCCGGGCTTGAGGCGGCGCTCGCAGCCTTCCTGCCTTAATTCAAAACGCTCCAGCCGGCGACGGTAATTGAATTGCAGCCGAACACTGAGCTGCGGTTGTCTATTGTTGATCATAACGAGCACGATCACCTCGACCCATGCGTGCTGGAAATAAGCCGTTTGGCGCGGAGACGCATGAACTCTAATTCTTGCGTCTCTTTTTCTTGAAAAACACGTGCGTTAATTTAGAAAAATGCAATCAATCAAAGGCAAAGATGAATAAAGAGAATATGGTTATTAAAATGCAAAGGACGTCTGAGCACCGGATAACACGACTGGGCTCGTTTCAGTTCTTCCAACACATTTCTTTAAAGAAAACAACCTTCTAAAAGAGGCTTGTTTTTTACGCGCAGCTTTTCTGTCGCTCCCTGGCTGCTTATTTATTTTATTTGTCTGTTTCCTGCCATCAGCGCGTTAGTGAGAGAGAAACAAAAACACAGTAACAACAGGTTATCAACGGCCCTCACCTCCCGGTTCTCCCCTCTCCGTGCGTCCGCTCGCCCGGCTCCGCTACAGCGGGAGGAGAGGAGTCCTTCCTGCGGGATCCTGCGTCTCTGTCGTCCGGACCGGGTCCCTCATCAGAAGGGAAGCCCCGGTGCCGTGTCCTGCACGCGCTCCTCCAGCCTTCCTCCAGCAGCACAGAGCCAGAGAGCGAGAGAGAGAGATAGAGAGAGAGAGAGAGAGAGAGAGAGAGAGAGAGTGGATGGATGGATGAGGATGAGAGTAAAGGGAGGAGGCGAGATGTGGACGGGGGGAGGAAGGGGAGGCGCGCTGCCTCTGGATGTTCTTCTTTTTGCAATGAAAAACATTTTAGTCTCTACAAGTGGATACTGAACCGCAACTTAGGACAACTATCAGTTTTGGAGAGGTGATGCAAATAAGATATTTGCTGGAAATCACTTGAATAAACAAGTTCTGCCTTGAATTGTGCAAGAAACAAATGCAATCTATGAGCTTTTCTATTGCTCTGATTGCACTTTATTTTTGTAGCTGTTTTCTTGCTGAGTTAAATGTTGCACTTGAGCAAAAACTGATTGAGTTTTCTCAATGTGCCTGATCTGATATGCATCAAGACAACAGGAAACCTACTGGCTATATGTCTACATAATCTATGTTGACAAAAAGATTAAAAGTGTCAGTGAAACATTTTGTTGGTGTCATTTGAATTGCAACATGAGTGGATGGTGCAACACAAGTGTACATGTCAGTGCTTTGTTTTGTTTAACTAATGATGAAAAAACTTCTACTTCTTATATTTTTTCCATTTCCTACCAAGAGGCAAGAAATAAAGGTGGATTCATTCTCAAGTGAGAGAGGCAGATATTGATAATGTTACATGACTTTGTGGCTGATATGAAGGACTGAGAGTTTCACAATCTCCTGCCAACACTGGTCCGAACTCAGATTATTTAGAAGGAAAGAAAAGCTGGACTGATCCCTCTTTGAGCTCCCTATCTCCTTTTTTCACTCCACTGCGCTCCATCTTTTTGTCTTTCCCTCTGGGTTTGCCGATAAAGCATCTGGTTTTTAGACAGGAGCAAAAAATGATTTCATCCAAAAGGGTGTTCAACAGCTTATTTTTCATGCTGGATACAGCATCTGAATTATTAAAAGTGCATTTTTGTAGATGTGGCCTACACATCGTGCACGGCCTGATTAAACTTGGACGAAAAATTGACATTTCAATAGAGGAAAAATGACTAAACCGAGCAATCTGTCCTCACTGTAGTCAATTTTATCCATACAGACTCACAGCTCTCTCTCTCTCTCTCTCTCTCTCTCTCTCTCTCTCTCTCTCTCTGCTATTTAAAGCAATACTTCAACATTTTGGCAAATTGGCCCATTTAGGGCAATTCCCTAGTCGTTTAGAACAGCATACTTACTTTTTTTGTGAGGGCGAGCTGTTGTTTATTCAGCGGTGGGTCTGAGGAGAGCTTCACGGTGGACATAATGGAAGTGGATGGTACAGTTGCTTCCCTTGTCAAATTCATCAAATACACAATCCAACAACCCCAAAACACTTTGGTGGACATGTTATAATCCCCACATTCACTACGCTGTGAAATATTAATGCAAAATTACGAGATTGAGTGGTTTTTGCGAAGATTGCTGAGACGGAACTACTTACTAAATATGGCATCTGGGCGTAGTGATCTCAAAAGAAAAAGTAGTTCCCAATTGCTTCAGTGTCATAACGCTACAATATTATTTGTTGGTGTTTCACAGCGTAGTGAATGTGCAGATTATAACGTGTCCATCAAAGTGTTTTGGGGTTGTTGGATTGTGTATTTGATGAGTTTGACGAGGGAAGCAACTGTACCATCCACTTCCATTATGTCCACCGTGAAGCTCTCCTAAATAAACAACAGCTCGCCCTCACAAAAAAAGTAAGTAGGCTGTTCTAAATGACTAAGGAATTGCCCTAAATGGGCCAATTTGCCAAAATGTTGAAGTATCGCTTTAAAGTGTATTTAAATAACAGGGTATTAAGTCAAGTACAAAAGAAATGGAGACATAACATAACACACGATTTGTTGTTGCTTTCATTTTGCTCTTTTCATTTTTATTTGCCTGTTATTGGCTTGATGTGAGCTGCCAAAGCAGATGGGTGAGAAACACAGTGATAGGGAAGAAAAAAGAGAGAGAAAAAAAAGGATATTGGATGAGAAAAAAAAATTTCTCCCAAAATATACACATATTCACACTTACACAATATTGGCAGTGGAGCTGCTGCGTGATTGACAGTTTTATCAGTTCAGTTCAATATGCTAATGCTTTATTATTGGCAGGCGCTCTGTCAAATTGCACACCCCCTCTGTTGCCATAGCAGAGGCAAGCCAGATGGGAATTAGCTAAATGGCATCGCTGTCTGGTTAGGTGTCCTGTCAGTGCAGACCCAGCTGCTGCACCTGCGCTGCAGGAATGCGAGGGTGGTCGTGGGTTTGAATCCTATTCCCCACATGCAGTTCAACGCTTTCATGTCACTGATGCCAAATTTAGCTCATCTGGCGTCTGGTTGAACATCACAAATGACATCGACAGTTGTCCTAAAGCAAATGTAAAGCGATGTGCGACGCCCAATTTGCTCTTTGGTGACTTTTCAGTAATCACAGCATTTGCAAATAATTATATGCAGGTATTTTAAAAATGGTGTGCAGAGAGCAAACCCTTTGATATTCTAAATGTCTCTTTCTGAGTTCATCCTTGAGCAGAACACAGTAATTCAAAGAGGACACACGAATTAAGAAGGTCTTGAAGGCAGAAGGAAATATGATATGACATTTGGAATTTCACCGTATACAATGCAGATGAGGTTTGATTCTTAATTAAAGGTGCAAAATCAGAACTTCACGCTGCCCCCTTAGCCCTGTGCTTGTTTTATGCTGTGGCTGCTCATCATTATGCGATTACTCAGTTTCTGATATGAAACAAGGATCTAAAGCACCAAAACATCTGCAAGAACTGAACCTCCACAAGGCATCTCACCGTCTCAGAAAAAGTATTCTGCCCAGGAAAGATTCACAGAAACTTATGTAAAAAGTTGTAACAAAATCACAGCTGACACCCTCCTCCTAAAAAAAAAAAAAACAAAAAAACTTGGACTTTTTTTTGTCAGATACCTGATTTCAACACAAAACTGTGAACTGACAGCAACTTTAAAAAGAAATGCAATGCAGTAGTCTTAGTTGAACTGCTTTATTTATGTATGCATTATTGAGCAAAGCCCTGCAGCAGAAAACACAGATATCTGACCTGCTGTGACCTGAAGTTTTGCTCTGATAGACTCTTTTTTTTATCATTGCTGACTGAAACAGTCAGATCAAGACCATCGTGAGTGTGTTCTCAGAACACACCCACAGCGGGAGTTTGAGAGCTTAGCTTAGCATAACAGCTACCAACAGTCGAAAGCGCAGTATAACCAGAAAGTGCAGCGCTCTGTGCAGCTCTGCTGGAACTTCCTGTATTGAGAGCAGCGATGGGAAGCATGTAAACATCAAGTCCTTGCCATATGCAGGGAGAAACTCCACACTCCGTTGTTTGCATGTGCAGGATGTACCTTTGCCTTCAGTCCGCAGGGATCCGTTTCAGTGCCTTGGGACCACAAGCTGAATAAAACAATGCAGAAAAAAATGGACCTGACTTTCCATCAGTGACGTGCGGTGAGATTAATGGCCGGTTAGGCACTGGGCACCCAGTCCATCAGAATGAGATTTACAAACACATGAACCCAGCAGGGTGGATCATTTAGCATTTCATCTGCAGCAGTTACACTGGGTTTGGTTTCAGCTCTCATATCAGCATTCTTTCCACATAGAGAGAAAATACTCTCTGAACCGATCCATCCATCTCCCACACCATTACCAAACAACCGATTTATTTCCTGCTGCAACAGTTTTCAGTGCGATCGGAAAAGGTGTAAACTTTGTACTGGTGAAGAACTTACTCTCTCCGATCATCACTCTCCCCGAAACGTCTGGGAGGCTGTGAGATTGATCAATGGAGTTTCCACTCGGTGCAAAAGTGTGTGTGAGAGTCCGTAAGTTACCCCTGAAATAGACCAACTTCCGGTCGCAGATAAACTCTACCTTTCACCGCCACAGTCAGCTGGAGTCACTCGAAGCTTCCCGTGACCCTGAGCTGAGAAAAATGAGCACCGAAGATGTATGAATGAGTTACAGAACAACAAGCTTTTCACAATATTTCTGCTGCCAAGGAATTTATTTTTATGAGATTAAAAAAAAAAACCCTTGCACTTAATCTCCAGTAAAAAGGCTGATTATTCTCATTGAGCAAATACAGGACTTTTTATTACCTTTGGCAGGTGAATGGCTCCATGTTTCTGTTCTTTATGACAACCGATAATCAGCTCCTGGCAGCGCATTCGTGCAAACACACTATGTTCTGTACTTAAAGAATATCAAGCATATATTTAAAATAGCTTGGAGATTAAAAGAAAACAAAACAGCTGTATTTGCATGAGTAATACAGGCCAAACTGCTCATCTCAGTCAAAACAATCCTTAATAATGCTTCATCTTTTAAAAGCCTCCAGTTTCAAACTGTATCAGTGAAATCCTGCAACACAGAGAGGCGGCAGCTTGTCTCCAAACAGTCCTGCACAGAGAATACATTGAAACTAATCTGCAAATTATCAACCCAGCTTCTCTTTATGGAGACATGTAATATGTCCTGTGGCACAGCAGGAGTTTTTCCAGAGACACACTCTTCATACGGATTTAATCCGCGTGAAATCCTCTGAATCAAAAGGGTGTTGTTTTCTGTGTCGTCTGCCTGCTCGTTTTCTGCTGAACGTTTGTCTTTTTCTGTCTGTCTCTCACATGTCTGGCGGTGCCCTCTCTCTCCTTCCATTCCTTTCTCGTCCTTTCACTCCGTGTCCCTCTCTTTATTCTGTATCTGTTTGTGGCATTTCTCCCTCTCCGCTCAGCCGGTGGGAAGGCTCGCGGCGGCTCGCAGCTCTGATTTATGCTGCATGTTGAATAGTAATGGTTTGTCATGTTGCTTTAGCCTCCAGCGACGTGTCCAAAAAAGGAGTCCCTGTCATCTTGTTATTAAGTGTGAACGCCTGTGCTTTTCCCAGTAATCCGTTTTCTTTTTTCTCTTTCTCAGTAGCTGCCTGTAATGAATGTGTAAAAAGGTCAGACTGCGTTCTGCCTCCTTCCTTCAAATGGATTTATTTTTCTGTCCGACCAATATCCTGCAGCTCTGCGCTGACATAAGTGTGTGTATGGTGCTGATTTACAATCTCTACCCGGTGTTTATCCTGCTCGTTACCACACCAGCTTACAGCAGTACGTGTGTGTGTGTGTGTGTGTGTGTGTGTGTGTGTGTGTGTGTGTGTGTGTGTGTTCCCTTCCATCCATCCCCTCCTTCCAGCCTGGCAAAGATGCTGAGCTTCAGCTGTGTCTATATTTAGCTGCCGGTTCAATCAATGACGGCAGAGCCACAGCGCCATGACTCTGCATACTGATAGTACTACCGCCTCTCACCACCTCCGCTCACCTCCGGAGACAGAAAACACGGAGAGCGGCGGGGGAGAACGAGAGGGAATCTGCAAAACTGACAAATAAAGGAAATAGTTCTTAGACAATAGAAGGAAAAAAAAAGTCAAAGAGGGAGAGACAGATGGGGCCATAATCCCTTTACGTGGTTGGAGGAAGACAGGAAAGACTGTGAGGAAGATGAGGAGGAGTCAACAATGAGGCAGGCAGGTGAAGCAGGGGGGAGATGAAAGGAAGAAGACAGGTGTAAATGTAGAGGGAGAGGGACCGAGGGACAGAGACAGATGGAGAGAGGAGGGGGAAGAGAGAGAGAGAGAGAGAGGAGGTGGAGGGTTCGCACAAGCAGAGATGAAGATAAAGAGATGGAAGGAAAAAGAGGGGAAGAGTTGCTGCAGCGTTGGAGGAAAGGAGCGAGACGTTATGGAGGGAAGTACATGGAAAGATGCAAAGGGTAATTCACACAAGAGCCACAACAGACTGCAGGCTGTTCTGCAGCGAAAAGATACTCGATTGGTATGCATCGTGCCATGCCATCCGTGGCGCCCAAAGATTTGAGGAGAAATGATAGAAGAGAGGCGCAGAGGCAGGTAGGCAGCACCGAGCCTGTGTGACTCTGCTGAGACTCTATTGAGATCTGACAAATAGGAGCAGAGGGGAGAACAGACTCCAAGTGCAGGATTGCAGAGGTCAGCATCGACCCACTGTTTGCCAAGAGCTCCATAAAATGCTGAGCTGCTGTGCTCATGTACTTCCCTTTTAATAAAGTTTAGTTTCACACAGAACTTAAACACTCTGGCCTCCTGACGGTGCAGGACGTGTTCATTTACCAACACCTCCCAGCCGGGTACCCGGGTTTGATTCCTGCCCGAACAGACCGATTATCCTGATTATGTCAGGAAGTAAAGATTGTCTTGCTGGAATTCAATACTTACTTGCATGTTTAATCGTTGGATTTTAATCTTTGATCAAGGCTCAGAGGACAAGAGACACGGATGAAACCACAAACCTCAGGACTGAGATAAAACCCTGTTCCACCACCTGAGCCATCAGGCCAGATTTCAGTCTAACTTTGTCCAAGGACAAGAAACTGAATCACAGGCTGCACAGATGCTGTCACTGGTGTGTTATTGTGTGAAAGAAAGGAAGGGACTATTCAAGTACATCCTGTTATTACTGCTGAAGTGATACATTACTGTATAAATAAAGCCCATGTCTGGCTTCAGTTTCCATGTTGTGCTTTTTCTTTTATACTAAGATTGACGTCTGTATTTGTGTTTACCAGCTTTCCTCTTCATAAAAGACTTTTCCTGCTCCCTTCACTGTGTGTCACGTGTGCTGAGTGCAGCTCTTCTTACCTTGATCGTGATTACCTGTCTTGTTAAATCCCCGCACTTTGTGTTTTAGACATGAGGACCCTTCAGTGCAGCTCGGCCTCGCTTCTTATCTTATCTTCTGCTGTGTGCTTTTGACCCTCGCCTGGTTTGAATTAAAATCCTGTCTGCTGATTCAGATATCTCCGCCGGCCTGGCTGATCGCCGTGTCCCCAAGCAGATAAACCTGTCAATAAACTGTGCTTTTACGCTGGTGGTGTTCAGCGCAGACCCCGGAGGGGGCTCGTGACCTCCATTTTGGAAACGCCTTCCTGCTCCAGCAGACCTTACTTTAATAATTTAATTTAATTCATTAGATTCAGAAACTAGTCAGGCTCAAATATTTATCAGTAAGTTACTTAATAATATTGATGAAAAGTGATCTGAGATGACCCGTAGGACTAACTACACTACAAGTAACACAATATATATGCAGGTATTGTGCAGAGCAGACAGACCTGTGCACTCAAGTGTGTGCTTGCAAAGCAGTTTCAGTTTGTGGTTTTACATTTGGGTGAATCAATATTTCTCCATTCAATTATCAGCGCTGGGACTGTAAGCACAAAACGCAAAAGGAAACCAATAAGTGGAGGAACATTCCTCACGGAGCGTGTAGTTATTAGATTCACAAGGAAACGTGTGAGAACTGAAGATTAAATAGTCGACTGGATCAGATTTTGTCTCCTAAATGTGTCTGTTGCTACAGATCTTATGTCCACAATAAAGAATAAACACTATTACCATACTGGAACTGAGACACAGTGCTCTCACACACCCAAATCATCTCTCTCTCAGAAGACAAGCACAAGGAGAAGGGCAAACACATTTACGCACACACACACGTGCAGCACACACTCTTTAGAGGCCATGAAAGCTGGAGAGTGCCTTGAGCACTTGGAAAGCTCTTGCTGCAAATCCACCCCATTGTGATGTTTGGCTGTGATCCGTTCCGGGCTGGAATTACACGACGGTGCAGGCGTCCCAAAGCATCTGCCTTTTCACTGTGTGGTATACAAACCCACAGATAGACACAAAAAAAAATAAAAAAATACACACACAACCAGAAGAATAGCTGATGTCAGCACTTAAAACCACTCTAAGATGATGTTTTTGATAGCATGTTCTCTCCTTAGATCCAGCTTTTAGAGCCACATTGTAAACTCCATGCAGACACACACATCCTGACGGCCTCGGTGTAATTCAGCCTGTCTGGCTCTGCGTCTCTCATTATCACTGCAGCCATCATGCAGATGATGTTTATTAAAGGTTGCTATGTAACAACCAGATCCTCCAACGCAGCAGTCGAACATCTCTGCTCGTGTCTGTCTGTGCGTGTGTGTGTGTGTGTGTTTGTGTGTGTGTGTGTTTTCAGGACGTCTTCTGAGTGTGTCTTTTCAGTATGCGTGCTATAATTTTATTTTTATCCATCCACAGCTGCAGTACTTCACAGCTTGGCAAAGGGACTAATCTGTGTCTAATCTGCTGCAGAGGCATGAGGACAGGTTTGTTCTTATTCTGTTCTCCAGCTCGGACGTTTCAGCTCCCATCAGGCATCAGAAAAAAAAGCTGTACACACCTGATCAGCTCTACATGCAAAGCAAACCGAGTTACTGACTTCAGCATTAACATTCTGCAGCTCGAGCAGATATTGATCAGAAATCGTAACATTGGCATTGGGACTCCAGCCTTGAATATTTGCTTAAGCTGAAAAGAAAAGCCAATTAGACTTTTCTTTGTTTTTTTTGGCAGAGCAAACCAAAAGCTTGTGGATTCTTAAAATATTGAGACAACTGTTTAAAAGTAATGGGATTCCTGACAACATCACCCGGCAAAAGCTTATTGTGTGAGATTGATTCTTTCCTCAATGTTTATTTTCCAATTTCCGTATCACAAGATGTTTGTTTTGTTTCCAGTCATATGCACCCGCTGTGCCGTTGCGATAATTAACCAGGCTTTAAATCCTTCAAAATCAACTTAGTTGGCCAGCTTTATCTTCAACATCCCACCTTTCATCCATCCATCTTCTGTCACCACTTCATCCACATTACAGTCACGATTCGGCTGACATTGGACGAAAGGCAGGACAGGCGACTTATACAACAGTCCTTTAAGCGCAAAAAGAGAGAGATACAATCACACAAACTACATTTAAACTGAAGGGCAGTTCAGTGACAGACACGTCTCAAACATGGCTGAATGTAGGAGAACTCTTAAAGAAGAGAACATGCAAACTTCACGTAGATGTCCACATCCCAATTCAAGTTACAGGATAGCCTGGAGGAGAAAAATATTCAAATTTCTTTTGTGGCATCTATAGCAGAAACAAAAGCTTTAAAAAAATGCATTTTTGATCACATGATTTATGAACAGAGTAATCACCACTTTTATATTTCCCATAAATTTATCATAAATGTTAATTCTGCTGTGTGAAGTTCCTTATCCACATCACTTCTGAGCTTCTATTCTGCATAAGAGCAGCATTGACTGGTCAGATCATTAGAGCCCATTACGTTTATGTGTGACAGTGAATTTAAATGGAAACATTTGATTTAGAGGCTAAAGCCATTATCGCTGTGAGCAGTGCAAACGATCCCTGTGGAGCTTTTCTGTGTGTGTGGTTTCCTTCCTCACTCTCTGTTCCTCTACACACACACACACACACACACACACACACACACATGGAAAGCTTTCCTCTGGGACCCTCATCAGGCCAGCGAGCATCTTTTAGTAGCTCCCAAGTTGATCTCCATATCTCTAATGAGATGAATGTAGTAATAGGAAAATTGATAAATCTGTTGCCCGCAAACCATCCCTGCTCATCCGTCTCGCCAAGGCAGCGAAGGGAAAAGCACGCAGGTCAGTCAAAGGAGGACGGGGGAGATGCATTTGTAGTAGTAATAAGCGAGGAAACGGTGCTGCCAAAGTAGGAGGAGGAGACAAGCAGAGAACAAGAGATCAATGCAGGATGGAGAAAAGAGAGGAAATAAGCAAAACAACAGGGCAGTAACAAATGGGGGGTAAAAGGGGAATTTTCTGCAAGTGTTGAGGAAAAAGGAGTCAGTTTGTGAGGTAAAGACACAAAGCTAATAGAATGAATGTAAAAAAAAAAAGAGTGTTTGGATGGGTGAACAGGGAGTGACTGGAAGAAAAGCTGTGCAAAGGTCGGGCGTATCAGAGGGCCGTGCGCAGAGATATGGACTCAGTCCCCTCCTCCTCTCGCTCCTTTATCCTCCATCACGCTCTTTCCTTTTGTATTATCACTTTTCTTCTCTTATTCTCTTTCATCCCTGTCTTCCCTCTCTCTGTCTGGCTATTCTTCAGCCGTGCACACACCGCTCCCCCCCCCTCCACAGCCTCATTCTTCCCCCCTCCATCCCTCTCCATCAGCTTCAAAGAGCTGTCTCTGTGGCAGACCTCCAGGGCACCTGCCTCTTGAGGTGGAATAAAATCATGCGTCCCCTCGTGCTTTTGTCAGTGTATGTGTGTGTGTGTTTGTGTGTGTGTGTGTGCGGGGGTGTTGGTGTAGCTGGTACAGAACTCCTCAGAAGTGCACGGAGGCCCGAGGCAGCACTGGAGCAAACAAACAAAAGCAATAAACCGTCAGGTGAACCAGGACGGCGGGGTCATCCCCGCGTAAAGGTTCACTCTCCATGAGATTATACTACAGTGCTCGTGGTAACCTTCTCAGCTCAGATGAAATTGGTGTGCGGAAGTGTGTAGTTGTGCAGTCGCCCCGTGTGTCGCTCTGTCATTTTGAGTTTACATTTTTACGTGTTTGGATCTGTGACTGAGTGCGTGTGTGTGTGGGAGGGTGTTTTATGGAAACTCTTGGTAATATGCCACCTCTGAAGGTGTACACTGGTTTCACAGTTCAAAGGAGGAGATTGGATTAGAGGTTTTGGTCCACAGTAAATCAGACAGATGCAGGAGGGGGACTGAGGGTGACCTTCATGAGGAGGGGAGAAGACATGTGGGACCAGGCTGCTCCCTGACTTAGCAAATAAACCAGTTTACACTGGCGACTGCTATAAATTCATTCATTAGACCTCAGGAAGGAACAAGAGTGGTTTAAGTTTATCTTGTGCTTTAGAGTCTGAGCAACAAGTCCTTAACGTCTTCTCCAGTTACACTTTCTGTGAGTCATAAAACTATTTTCATTACCATTTGCTGTCATTTTCTAGCTGTTACTCATCCCTGCTCCTCACACACAGACACAAGGTGCTTCATCTCAATGTGTGCTTGTCTTTCTCGTCTCATCCCGAGCCAGCAAACATATCTGAGCTTTGCTAATTCTTCACAGTAATGTAACACACACGTTCGTTATACAGGCACCTGTATGGCGGTGCAGAGCTGCAGTGCACGGATGAGGCATTTGGGTCGACATGCAGAGAAGAAGCTGAATCATCAACATCAAAGACGAATACGGGCAAAAAAATTAATCCACGTTCAAAGCACACGCACACACACAATGTATTCAAACATCCACCTACAGGAGAGGAAATCAGCGCTGAAGAGGAAGAGTGTGGGGGAGTGGGTGGACGGAGGGGAGCGTTGGACGTCTATATGAGTCCTCCATCTAATGAAAGTCATTAGAGAGAAGCCGAGAAATCAGTCTAATAAAGGAAAGAGGTTGGTGCTGGGGCCTTGGATCGAGGCCAGAAACACGACTGTACTTCTTAATTCACTCAGTGCGCATAAGAGAGAGAGGAGGAGGAGGAGGAGGAGGAAGAGGGAGGGAAGGAGGGAGGGAGATGGGCGAGAGCTGAGATAGAGTCGGGGTTTATTGATTAGTGGGTGTGCTGAGCAGGGACCCCGACGACCACAGCTCCACCTCTGCCTCTCAAACACAAACACAGACCTGAGAAAGATCTTTAACAGCATCTTCAGGTGCATTATGTATAAGTGCTCCTGGCTGTTTCACTGCTCATTGATTGCCTGTTTTCTCGTAGAAAAATGATTCCTCTGATTGCGCGTCGGGAGACCATAGAGTAGCTACGCCTTCAGGACACCGTTTCAAAATACATGAGATCAGACAAGCTGTGCTTTTCAAGAAGTTTCCCTCCAAAAGCCAAAAAAACTAAACATGATCTTATATTTTTCATAGCATTTTATCTTATATTGAACATATAACAAAAAATAAATAAAGGGCTGATTTTAAAAAGGATTTTTTTTTATCCATTTTTAAAGAATAGTCTCCCTGAGTCAGGTTGTCTTTATTAGTTAATCAGTTATTATGTATTATGAGTTTGCATCCACCTTTTATCTTGATTTATCCCAATCAGGTTTGTGAGGTACAGGACTCAATCCTGGCTCACAATAGGCTAAAGCAAAGTCCAGCCCAGATTTCTAAAAGAAAATACCCTCATGCAAATGGAGAACATGCACATTCACGATCGAAAGGTCTCTTTACTGACCTGCCAAAATGCTAACTACACTGTGTGAGAGCCTCACCATCATGCCACGTGTATGTTTCAGATGTTTGAGCATCGTTCTACACAATAAAGCAGCTGAACACCAGAGGACTGTGCTTCGTTCATTCGTCTGAAAAACAAGTTAGTCTTAAACGTTTGCAAAAAAGCATGATTATTAACATAATGCAGGCTGTGTAATTTCACACCACCTGAAAACTGGGTCATGATATGAACATATCTCATCATGCTTCCAGCATACTAATCAAGTCTGGATTTTCCTGTGAGGGAGTCAGACATTTTGAGGAGAGGTAGAAACCTGATCAACACTGTTTAGCTTCATATATCTCTGAATGTTTATCATGTCCAACTAATCAGCGGTTATTTTAAATTATTTTATTCTGTCTTTATCTTAGTTTTCCTTTTGTTAGCTCGTGTTCATCCATTTATGATTTACATTGGAAAAGTCTGCAGGACAGAGCAATATTTCACTTATAAGATAATAGCTCAAGAAAATCCACCTTCTCTAAAGACATAATACAAAAATTCTGTTAGTACTGGAATACTTTTTGTTATGTCATCTGGCTGCCTGTGTCAAAGGATTGACTTCAAAATCTTATTTCATATCTATAACATTTTGAATTGTCTCAGGTCTATAAATCTCAGATTTAACACTAGAATATGAAACATCCAGATCCCTGAGGTCCTCAGGAAGAGGTTTTCTTATTGTCCCCAGTGTCACAAGCAAACAAGGTGAAGCCGCTTTTAGTTTCTACACTCCTGGAAGAAACTTTCTGAACACCTCAGAACTGCTGACATTCTCGTTTCTTTTAAAGCAGACCTTAAAAAACTATTATTTACTCAGGCTTTCAATTAAACAATATATTTGACTTATTTTATTCCCTTTATCTTGATAAAGTTTTTACTTTATTCATTCTCTTTTTTATGTCCTTCTTAATTGGCTTGTTTTAATGTATTTCCTTTACGTCCTTGTAAACCTCTGTGTATTACCTTGTGTCTGAATGCTGCTGAGATTTACCTTTCCTTAATCCAGGCAATCAATATATATGTACAGTAATTATTCGTGAGGTGACTTTGAGTAACTCCTTGATGCACAAACTGTCTCTCTGTGATAAAACATCCATAGTTTTTTTGTTTCGTTGTTGGTGTTTTGGCTCAATGAGACATTTCAGCCACTAATAGGCTATGTGAAAGATTATTCCACATCCAGCACTCCCCTTTGTAAATACCATTTGCTGTGTTTTTCCTGTAAGTTCATTTCTTTCCATTTGTCACTGTTAAGCCTTATATATATATTAGACTGCCTTCATTGATATTTTAAGTTTCTATGCTTTTCATTATGTTCTGTTCTTTGTGGAGAAACGTCGTAAAACAGTTTCCACTCCTGCACTGATAAAGAACCTACATTCTATTCTATTCTATTTTATTCTTTTCTATTCTATTCTATTCTCTCCTCTAGGTGTCCTGAAATGTATTTCCGTTTCTTCTTCCGCCCTCTAGTGGTCATTCCTAAAAACTACATCCTTTCTTTAATACCCATCATCCTTTGCAGCGGCCGCTCTGCACCGATCAAGATGGCGGACAGACCAGGTACCGTAGCGTGTCTCCTTAAAAAAATCAAACATTTTGGTTTAATGTGTTCATCTTTTAACATATATTTCACTCGTTCAGAGACTTAAATTGTTTTTACGTCAAACTGAGCGTCCGTGCGTCACTCAGAGGCGTTTTTGTCAATGAAGGCCGCGGTGAACCCTCCGAGTCACGTCAAGGACTTTGTGTGTCATTGGCAGATTTAGATTGAAAACTCCTCCATTAAACTGTAATCTGAACGAATAACCGAGATCATCAGCGGCAACAAACCTTTTCTTTTTCCACATTCTATTCGAATACTCTTGTCAGTTTCTTTTAAAGTAGCTGCGTGTGTTTAGGTTAGCTTGCCTTGCAGCATGCTAATCTTTCCACAAGCTCAGACCAACGATGTCCATTAAATTTAATTCAGTATTTTATTTATATCAAACAAACCTCTGTTTCGTGTTTTTTTGCATTGCAGCGTCTTTTTAAACCGTCTTTCTCTAAGTGTTTATTCATTGCAGCTGTCTGTTGGTACTCATACATGCTGAATGTCAAACTTCAGCCCACAATGCCTAAAACTAAACATTTGTGTTGCAATGACTTTATCACTTCATACTTTAAAAATCAGCTGATGTGAAGTCTCTTCTCTAGAGTAACATCTTGCAGTGATTGATGACTTTTTGAACTAAAGTACATAGACCCAAATTATTCCTAGATTTAATGTTTGAATAAGAAAAATATAAGGTTTGAATACTAAGAATTTGGCCGCATCTATAATGTTTCAAGCTTGTTATTAAACGGTCAGAGGGCAAAGTTGTTATTTTGCAGCTTTTCCTGCAATTTTTTTCAATGCAACATTTTAGCAACTAGTTCTGGAGGCAGATCTCACTGACAGGTTGAGACAGTGCTGAGGGATTTGTGTCAACATAAAGCTGATTCTGGCTGCCTCATTTCTATACATGTTTTCTGTTAATAAGTTCAGGTTGAGTTTGCACGACAAAGCTTTGTGTCCTTCAGCACAGCAGTGTACAGCCCACAAGGTGAACACAGCTCTACCTTTAGTGTCAGTAACTCAAGTCACTGCGTTGTGATTTGATGTCAGGCTTATTTTAGGATTAACGGCAACCTCAGTAGTGCATCCTGCCTTCACAAAATAACTACCTTGAGGTGGAATTTGTGTACTGTATGTGTATATAATGACGTCCAACTCATATCTTGTTTGTGTTCAGTTCCCGTAGCTGAGAAGCGGCTGATGGACGTGAAATTGGGTGAGCTGGGAAGCTGGCTCGGAGGTCGTGACTTCACTCCCAATGGTCTCCTTGCGTCTCTCCGCAGAGGTGAGAAAACACCTCAACTCTATCTACCTCCCCAGGAGCTTTTAATATTCTGTAAATTCAGGTCATTTTTCTAGTTCTGTAGGCAGCGATTCAGAGTTACTGCAGTCGGATTGAATAAAGAGACATTCCTCCTCAGCCAGATTTAGAATCCTGTCAGATTAGATAGAAGACACAGTGAAACATGCATCTTTATTTCCTGCTGTCATTTATCCCATTTTGTTTTTCTCTCCAGGCCACGACAGATATTACAACAAATACATCAATGTGAAGAAGGGAGGCATTGGTGGTGTCGCAATGCTTCTGGTCGGCTACGTCGCCATCAGCTACCTGTGGGAGTACGACCACATCAGTAAGATAAACTATTGTTTCCTGTACCTCTAATATCAACAGCTCCCCGGTGATCGGTCAGAAATGAATTTTTTGCTGCTTCTTCTTGCAGAGCACGACCGCTGGAGGAAGTACCACTGAGGCCCTTCAGCAGCCATCAGGGGTTGAACTTGAATCGCTTCTACTCTCAGCTCTGTGTTAATATGTGACTGTTGTGACCAATAAAAATAACAGATTTATTAACGGTTTTTTGATTGTGTGGAAGAATTCTTAACATACGCCAAACATTTAGGATCAAGGACACAACAGCAGAATCTGTAACAAGAACATTTATTTGTACAGACTCGATTCACAGACAGTCAACACACTCATCCTGCAGATCTCGTCTCTTGTATTCACATTAAGCAAAAGCAGGCTTCGACACACAAACATCTTCCAGGATGTCCGAACTCTCCAGGTGTGTTTGAAAATGCCTTAATCAGTACAAACTCTGTAGAAAAAAAAAAAAAAAAAAACTAGACCAACCCATGCAGTTTGTCATTCTGGTGTCCAGTTTGAGAGGTTTCTTCTTTCTCTCTGCATCTTTCAGCAATCGGCGGCCTCACTGGGGCAGTGAGCTGCAGCACTGTGGTATTCGCGCCTCGGAGCAGAAGGTTACTGTCCACTCAAGAAGGCCAGATGGCCTTTAGTGCATTTGTTGGCGTAGTGGCCCTTCTCACCACACTGCAGACATGAAGAGGAGGGAAGGATTTAAAAACCTAAACTATAGCCAAGTTCAGAACTGAAATATCAAATACAACTTCCAGTTATGGAATGCAAATTTGTGTAAATTATATAGATATTTTTGTTTGCTTTGTGATGCTGTCGCAACACTGGAATTTCCCAGTTTGGGATCAATAAAGTAACTCTATTCCATATGCAGTTATGGAGACACTTTGAAGTCAGGGTAAAAGTCCATCAAAGTGTGTAGAATGTTTGCATTTTAGACAAACTTGCAGGTTAAAAAAAAAAACCTGTGCAGGAATAAATGTGCTTTAAATAAAAGCATCAGCTCATGTAGGTGCAGAGTCCCCTCACCTTGTAGCAGGTGACCTGGTCCAGGGGCCGGGGCCCTCTGTTGGCTGACATGTTATTGTGTTGAATGCCGACCATGTTGTTGTTGTTCTGCTGCCGCTGGCCAGGACTGGAGTTGGTCAGCTGGATTAAGGAGAGCGAGGAGCGGCCCATCGAAGGCACAGACTGCAGCGTGACACCAGGGACAAAAACATGAGTTCACTATGCTTCATAACAACATTAATTAGCAAGTATAAAAAGACTAGATCGTAAGATCTCAACTGCTTGTGCATGACGTCTCCTACCTTTGTCTGGTTCTGCGTTTGCTGCGGCAAAGGCGGCTGCTCAGATGCTCCCATGGGCAATTCGAATCTGGGGCTGCAGAGGAACGTCTCACAGTTCATTTCATAAAACTGCAGCATGAGGGTTCCAATTATTTCTCTATTTCTACATAACTAAACACTCCATATCAATTTAAATGTCAGCACCAGCAGGCAAAATGTGACGGCAATGTCATGTAGGAGTTGCAGGAAAAAGGTCACTTACTGCATAAATTTACAGGATTTTCCTTCTGGACAGAAGCCCACCAGGTAGTTCATACAGATTACTCTTCTCGTGTGTCTGTGTCTGCAGTCGGGACCTGGAAGAGAAAGACGAACACGACATGACATGAGTGGACAAGACAGTGTAGTTAAAAAAAAGAAAAAGAAAGAAAGAATATTTCAATGTTTCTATCCACCACTGAACTCCAGCTCACCGTGTTTGCAGAAGCCTCGGTCATACCAGGGACAGTCCTTAATCTTAGACTCTGGGTCTATGTGTAGGAATGGACATTCCTTGTTGCTGCACTCCCCTGCCAGCGAAACCACACGAGTTAGGAAACATCGACCGATCACAATAGAAACAACCTGAGCTCAGCTGTGTGAATTTTGTCAAGTATCAAAGAAACCAACCAAACTTGGAGTAGAAGTAGCACTCAGGCATCTTGGTCATGTCATATTCGTGGAGGAATTCACACTGGTCTCCCTTCTTACACAGTCCTCTGAGCCAGTGTTTACACACCACTGTCTTCTCACCACTGATGTGACGGAACGGACATATCCCACCTGCCAGACACCACACAAACTCAGACACTATTATCATATTCAGTTGACTCATTTTTTTCTCTGATACTAATCCATGAATAACCTGATATCTATGTGTAAAGCAGTTATGCAATTTAAATAATTCATAAACCAATGAATGAGGGATGTAGGATCCCATCAGGAATGCAGAGTTGCAGAGTCAGAATGTTATATATTTTATGGTTAAAGGTGATTCAACTTGAAAATATAGCGTTGTATACAACAATCCATAAATATTAGTGGATTTGACATATTGATGTGATCAAAGCCTCAGTTTAACATCTATTAAATTTAACAAGAGTAAGAGCTTCATTCATGGTTTACAGAAAAGTCAAGTCAAGTGGATCAAGTGTTTTCTCATCGAGTGTGATTGTCCATAATAATGTGTAAACATCAGGCAACCAGCGGTGCTCATGTTGTGCTCATACCTTTCATACAGGCTGCTCTCATGAAGAACTCGCACACAGCAGACCCGGACTCTGGAAATATTAAACCATAGTCAATAAAACATACCAAACTATCTTCGATGAGGCGCTCAGATACTTCACTTTCACCGCCACTGTTTACCCTCGGCGGCTAACCTAGCCGTTAGCATGTCCGCACTTACTGTCCATGCCGGGGAAAGGCAGCGGTTGTGCCCCCAACTGCTGCTCCACCGCCAGCTCCAGGTCAAACTTGATGTGGTCCACATTAGCGAGTATCTCCTGCATGTCTGCTTCTCGTCGTTTCTTCTCTTCTCCGACAGATCTCCGCTCGGCTAGCTTTAAGTTCGGCTAGTTAGCTTCCTCATCTGCGGGCTAAAGCGGCTAACAGGGTTAGCCGCGCTAACCGATGAGTTGCAGCTACAATCGAAGATCCTCACGGTGTGAAAGTAACTGGATAAAAGTCCGTTTGCAGCTCTTTAGTAGTTTAAAGAGGAAACTGCTGTGAAGCGTGAAAGTTTTTGTTTCACGCTGAAGTGTAGATGGAGTCCAGGCGCGCTAATCGACCGGCGATATGATAGATCCAGGCGAAACTGAACGATCTCGAGCAGTCCGGTGTTAAGGATTAACTGGTTTCCGGGTTAACTTGTGGCCACCTTCCGGGAGTATCCCTTAACACGAAAACCAGTTAATCCGAAACACTAATGGTCTGTTGCTTTTCTTGGATCAATTATTTATTATCTGTTATGACGGAAATTAAATTGTAGAATACTTTTATACCTGGATCAAAAATTTATCTATATGTCTACATATCTATGGAAGACTAAGATGTCACATTTTGAGGCTTCGGTTTTAGGTAAAAAAGAAAAACACCAGAGAAAAATAGAATCATGTGTTTCGCTAAATTCTGATCCTTGAATGAAACCAAATAATCTGTTGAACTTTCTACCAGGGAAAATGTGAGACAATACAGTATTTGGCAGAGATATAAGAAGTCCTCAAGCAGAAAAGCTGTCGTTATATTTGCATTTTTGTGTAGTACTTTTGTTTTTTTGCAATGAATGTAATATGCTACATTAAGGCATGCCAGAGAGCTGATGGGAGTCAAGGGTCAACCTCACAGACCTACAGTGATGAACTCTGCTGAAGGATTCAGACCGGTGAACTTCCCATCCCCGGTCCACTTCTCTAGCCTTTAGGTCACATGCCGACTTACTCCCTTGTGTCTGCTGAATGGATTTCTGAATGTGTATGCATTCAGACTGATGAACAATTATCAACACAAATGAAAGCCATCATGTGTGAACTTTGAGTTGTAACCATTTTTTTATTTGACTGAAAAAGCAGAAGCTGTCCAAGTTCTTCCTTTAACTAGTTCAAAGTACAGATGCATGTAAAAGATGCCTCAGTTAGGATGTGGATGGAGAACACAGTAGCAGTTTATTAGCTTATTAAAATGAATGTGATGCAACTCATCATGCATATTAGGTATGCATACAGTAGTCAAGCATTGTGCCTCAAGCTGCAGTAGCTGGTAAAAAATCTTTGGAGTATCAAACTTAATCTCCACATGACGTTACACTTAAAGCGGAAATTGTATTTTCAATGTGAGATTGAAGCTCCAGAGGACAGAAAATCCCCACAACAAACAGCAAAAGCTCGGTAAAAACCAAGTGTCTTGATCTGAGCGGTGACAGATTCAAAATATACATAAGATAAAACAAGACACCAATAAAACTGTGGAAACGGTCCGATGTTTCATATCGTCATTCAGCTACAGCTCAGGGAGGCCCGGCATGGGGAAGCGGCCAGCGAAGGCCTCCACCTCGGATCTGATCTCAGCAACCCGCTGCTGGAACTTCTCTCCCTGATTCAGAGCCTGAAGGAACTCCTTCAGGGGAGCCTTTGGATCCAGGCTTCTCTGGATCTCCAGGGTCAGCTCAATACCTGCAGGAGCGGCACAGGGGTTTTAGACCTTTCATTTCATTTTGGTGAGCTGGAGGATTTTGCCTGAAGGCTGCAAATGCACCACAATATAGTGAGAATTTACAAAACCTCTCACCCCTGTGAATGAACTCGGCCACTTTGTTGAAGTCCTCCTCCACCAAGCCTCTGGAGGTCAGCGCCGGAGAGCCGAACCTCAAACCGCTGGGACGCAAGGCGCTCTTATCCCCTAAAAGTTTGAAATCAGCATTAAAATAGTGACATTTCAAAGTTTTTTTTTTATTGAAACAATCTTCACACACACAGACACACATACCTGGACAGGTGTTCTTATTACACGCGATGGCGCACGCTTCCAGCACTTTCTCCGCTCGGCCTCCATCGGTACCTTTGTTGCGCAGGTCAAGCAGGATCAGATGGTTGTCAGAACCACCTGTTCAGACAGGGACACAGAAGACAAAGGCAATAAATCCTTGTTGACCCATTTTCTTGAGGCTGAGAGGTGATAAGAAAGTCAGATGAGCATTTTAATCTCGGCTGTGATTGCAGCTGTAAAACACACTTGCAGCTTTGAGGTACTAACCAGTAACGATTTTGTAGCTATGGTCCATGAGGGTTTTGGCGAGAGCTTTGCAGTTGGCCAAAACCTGCTGCTGGTAGGCTTTGAACTCAGGTGTCATGGCTTGTTTGAGAGCTACAGCGACCCCTGCAGGTGGAAAAAAAAAACAATAAACACAACCTCAGTGACAGATTCTGTCCAGAAGAAGTAAAAGTGGTGAAAGATGCTAAGAGGTAATACCTGCAATGGCGTGGTTGTGCGGTCCTCCCTGCAGCCCAGGAAACACAGCCTGGTTGATCAAAGACTCCAAGTTGTACAGAGTCTCTTTTCCTTTGGCGTCCACGCTGCGTACGCCTGTGAAAGGAAAACAAAGGTGGAGTCCTTAAATGAGTTACAGAATTAACTTCATCAAAAAGATCAATGTCAAAACTGCCTTTCTACCTTTCCTGTAGAAGATCAGTCCGGCTCGACAGCCTCGCAGCGTCTTGTGTGTCGTCGTGGAAACGATGTCGCAATACTCAAAAGGTGAGGGGACCAAGTCAGCAGCCACTAACCCGCTGATGTGAGCCATGTCGCCCATCAGGTACGCTCCGTTCTCACTCGCAATCTGCTTCAAGCGGGCGTAGTCGAGATTACGGGAGTAGCAGCTTGTTCCTGGAATCATACAGAGTGATTTTTTTTTCTTCCCTTTGCGCTTTGAGCTGATCCTTGTTTTGTATGTATGCGTGAACAGAAACAAGCATTGCCAGGCTTGAGCGTCGGCTCTCAGTTTGAAATACCTGCAATGATGAGCTTGGGGTGAAACAGCCGTGCGTTTTCTTGAAGTCTGTCATAGTCGATGTAGCCAGTTTCTGGATTCACCTTGAAACACACGAGCATAATTCCAGATGAATGTTTCATGATGGTGGAGCGTGATCAAAACAAGATCCAGGTAAATGTTTTTTACCTTGTACGGCATGGACTCAAAGAAGATGGACGTGGCTGAGATCTTCTTCTTCTCAGTCATGAAGCCGTGTGTCAGGTGACCTCCATCAGGAAGATCCAGCCCCATGATCCGGCCATGCGGCTCCACGATGGCGGTGTAAACAGCAAAATTGGCAGGAGAACCTTGAAAAAGAAGCGGTCAGATATGAAGAGAACATGACAGTAACATGATATGGTAAGGTGATGAGTCCCACGATTAACTCCGTTTTAGACGTAGATTTCGTACCTGAATACGGCTGCACGTTCACGCCCCATTTCTCTGAGTCCAGACGATACGCCTCCAGTGCTCTTTTCTGACAAAGTCTCTCCAACTCATCCACGTGCTCCGTTCCTCCGTAATACCTGAACGCGTGGATTTATTACTGCAGACACCATTAAGCTGCTGTGCTGGGCTTCATGAATTATGGAGGATCATTCAGCGCCGTACCTCTGGCCTGGGTAACCCTCCGAGTACTTGTTGTTCATGCAGGAACCCAAAGCTTCGAGGACAGCTCGGCTGGCGAAGTTCTCGGAGGCGATGAGCTCCAGACCGTACGTCTGCCTGTGCTTCTCTTTTTTAATGATGGAGAACACCTGAAAAACACAAAGTATTGAATTCAGGGGTACAACTACAAGCTGTAACACAAAACCACAAACATCTGAAAACCTACAGAATACCCCTTCATATTTTAATATTATTTGAATCAGAAATGATCAGAAAGTGTGTCTCAGTCACACAAACCTCCGAGTCGTTGATGGCCAGAGGCTCCAGCATCATCTTGTTGTGCGACTCCCATGTCTCTTTGCTCACACAGTGGCCGTTTGTTACTGACATGGTTGTTACGTGTCCGGTTGCACAAAAAGGATATCTGAAAGGAGAGATAGTCTTTCATCTGACAGTAGAAAACATCCATAAAAGCATAAAAACAGGAGATGATCCACTCAGTCCGAGTAAGATAGCACCATAAAGATTGACAACAAAGAGGTTAGTGTTGTTTGCAGCATGACAGAGAATCACATAGGTTCAGACAGTTCGCCGTCATGCAACCTTTGGACCATTGTATGGAGCAAGAGGCAAATGACCCACTAAATCCGGGGAAAAACACTGATTATTAGGTAACTCAGATAACAAAAAGTGCTAAAGTAAACAAACTCCACTGCAGCTCAATGTTTGCCTGCTGCTTTCAGCCTTTCTGAAATATCTTTATATCTGATTCTTTGTCCAAACAGCAAGTTCTACTCTCCACATGACAAGTCACGCATCTCATCTGTCCGGTGCTGCTGAGCAGAGCCAGGCTGAACACATGAACGGAATTAAAGTTATTAACCCTGCTCGGCTGGACGGTCAGGACAAACAGGAAACAACACGGAGTCAGGTGTGGCTGAGCTGCGAGGAGCTCCACGTCTGGCGTTTAAAAGATACTTCACAAAACAGTAAAAAAAAAAAAAAAAAAAAAAAAAAGCGCAGTTTTGACAGGTTGTTTTGACGGGAAAAGGGACAAACGCGAAATGTCAAGCGAGGTCAGCGCGCGAAAAAAAAAACACCGCGGGAAACTGATGCAACGAAACTAAGGAGTTTAAATGCAAGAGAAATGTTCAAAACTCGCTTCTACCGTCTTACAAACAAGAAGCAGATCACTCACCGGCTGATGGTCAGAACTCTGCAGCAAAACTGGACACGACTAAAAGATTCAATTTCAATCTCTTAAAAAAAGTAGGAAGGATTAAAGTCCGCCAAACTTCTCACCAATCAGATGGCTTCATTTTCTTCGTTGTGTTTTGGTTTCTCTCTTTAGAGGCTGATCGATCAATCTTCAGCGGCGCTGCAGCCGCCTACTGGCGAGGAGTGGAATGAAAAATTATGAAACACTGGGAATCAGTTGATTCCAGTGGCAAAACAGAGGCTAATAAACCAGAAATCTGGGTGTAATTACAGATTAAGACCAGAAAATCTTGTTCATGTATTTATTTTGAGAAGGCTGGATTGCTGTAGTGCTGTGTTGACAGGTTTCTGTCTCATCCAGAGTCCTCACCAACACAAAGACGGTGGCTCACATCACACCTGAGCTTCAATCTCTGCTCTGACTGCCTGTGTGTCAAAGGATCCACTTCAAAATCTTTTTTTTCTTGTCTATAAAGCTTTGAATGCTTTCAGCTCTAAATACATCTCAGATTCACTGCTTCAATATAAAACACCAGACCCCCGAGGCCTTTAACTCACAGTTTGAACAAATAGTGCATTTAGGAAGAAAATTAACATTTCTGTCAAAGGACCTGTTGACAGCCTTAGCCCAGGCAGGGTCCTCCCAGTACAGTTTTTCAAACTTTTGTATGGAATTTAATTAAAAAAAATATTCAAATATGTTTTTCTGAGTGACCCCAAGGGAGTTTGTAATTGTTATCATTATTATAACTTCATGGTGGACGTTCCTGAGTATTATATTATGATTCTAAAGTTTAGAATCATAATATAATACTCAGAAACAAAACTCATTAATTAGGAGGTATGGTTTACAATCTAAACAATACCTCCTAATTAATGAGTTTTGTTTTTGTTCCATTCTCAAAGCTTTTATTAATGGCTGATTCCAACGAAAATGAGAGGGATGACAAATCCACCTGCTTTTCATACAGAAGGGTAAAAAAAAGAGAGACTACTGAAATACATAATCAAACGGGAACAGATGAGAGAAGGTGCTTGTCACACTCTGTCACTCTTCTTCAGGTGTTCATTCCTTTCATTCACCGATTAAATTGTAAAGCCATTCAGGCTGATTCTGTTTGATCCCAGTGGTTTCTGTGAACCCCTCCCTGCTGATTTGGGCTCCTTATTTCCACATATGAAGCCAACAGTTTTGAACCTGGCTTTAAAAATGAACAGTGATTTTAAATAGTGGTTAAGTGGCAAGTGGTTAAATCCAACTTTTTCCATCTTGGCAAATTTGGCAAAGGTGAAGCCAATTATTGCACGCCAGCTCTTTGAAAGAGTAATTCATGTTTTTATTACATCCTGGCTGGATTACTGCAATGCACTTTATGTTCATCTGCACATAAAAGTGAATACATAACTTCTATTCTGCCTTCCTGTGCGTTTTAGAATTAACATTAGGATTCTTTTATTTGTTTTTAAGGCTCTGAATTGTCTGACTCCACCTAACCTCCCTTTACTGATTCGCCTTTACACTCCTGCTCAGTCCTCAGGTCACCTCAGGTCAGCTGCTCCTGGAGGTACCAAAGTCCAAGCGCCAGCTCAGGACAGCTTTTCTCCTGAAGCTCTGGATTGAACGACCACTGCACATCCAACGGGCTCCCTCGCTGTCCAGTTTTAAAAGTAGTCTTAAGATCCATTCTTGTTCTTTGACTTTTAACCCAGCCTGAAACTGTGGTCCTGTTTTTATCATTATATTTTTCCTTTTTTTTTGTATTTTGTCTTGCACTTTGTTTTTAGGTTTTTATGTCTACACAGCACTTTGGTTCAGCACATGTAGTTTTTTTTTTTTTCCCAAATTGAGCTGAGTCTTTGAACTACAGATGACGACGCCGCCTCTTCTCCTACAGACTGTTTGCTCGTGGATGTTTCCCAAATTTCATTCAAAACTCTGTACAAAAACATGCAAATATGCAATAAACAAAACTAGTGAAACAGTTTGCAAACTGATACTTAGCTGTGAGAATTATTACTCTGAATGAAAATATATTCTTTTGAGATTTTCATTGTATATACAAAATGTTAACAGTTTATGTGACCGGGTTTGAAAGATAAGATCAGAGTTTATCAGTCCCACAAACGGACATTCAGCAGTCTTGGTTTTCATTGGTTTTTTTATGACTTTTAGTCGGTGTTGATTGAACGCCTACCTATCGTATTACCTGGTTAGAAAAGGTTTAACAAAATAAAAATATTAAATACATAACGAGGGAAATTTTACTCTCTGGGCTGTTTGGATGTGATGACTATGAAAAAGATATTTAGTATCTTAATGACTGAAATGAGCCACGTCTCACTCGAGATGAGCCAAATTCAAAGAAAGATTTTTCTCCAAAAATGAATATAAGTGAATTATCATCGGGGGAAAAAAACTACAAAAACAGAAAAATATCCTTCAAAAGGCTTATTTTTAAATTTGTACTGTGAGCATGTCAGGCCCTCTGTACTGTTTTATTTCCACATTAGCAGAAAAATTGCTCACTTGTTTTTTCTTTTTATTTACAAATATCACAAATGAGTTCATCTGTCAGCTGCTTGGAAAAAAAAGAACCAAACATGCCAAACAGATACTGATAGTGAAAAGAAATTAATTCATTGTTTTGTGATGTTGCCTGCAAAGGAATCACTGAGGTCTGCACCCCAGTAATCACAGCCTAGGACTGTTCACTCACCCATCACACTCCGTCAACGCATTTTTTTTAAACACTAATCCTTCAGCCTTGCTTCCACTTTCCTACCTTGCTTCGCTGCTCCAGATCACACCTGAGATTTCTCCCAAAACAACCACACAGACACATTTTGCTTGGTTTCATCATATTGATCTGGATTAACTCCTTCAGTCAGTTATGTACAATGTAAGATCCAAAAAAAAAAAAAAAAAAAAAGTAGTGGTAAAGCCCAGTCAGCAAAGTTGGAATTGTACAATGATAAGTATTACCAGGAATATTATCAAGGGAGTCAAATTCCAAGTGTTCGATAACCAATGTATTCTCAACCGGATCGAGGCCATTTCTTCATTTCAAACTAAATAAACATCTCCTCTCCTCTGGTGTGTTCTCAGTTCTCCAAGTGGCCATATGTCAAATACTCTTCATAGATCTTCCTTTAAAAATAGTCAATATATATTGACTTTATATATTGCATCAGTCCATGACAATGTGAAAATGCTTCTGATAAATACTCTATCATTTAAGAGAGAGGGAGTTCACTCCTCTTGCTGCTGCCGCCGCAGCTTCTTTCGCTGTGGGTCAGAAATTCAAAGAGACACAATTAGTTGAGCACAATAAACGTGACGATAAGAGTAAGCTTGCTATGTCTGATTACATGTCAACAATCATTAATTTAAAGCAAAAAAAGATTAAAATTAACTTTGAAGCAAACACACTTTGTCTTCATGTAATTCTCCTTTTAGTTTAGTTTTTTTATTGTTTACTAAAATAATGACTGCAACCACACAAAGGTTTTACCTTTTTTCTCTTCCTCTTTCTTTCTCGCCGCCTCCTCTCTCTGTTTCCTGATGATGGCGAGACGAGCGAGGTCAGCTTTGGCCTGGTCTGTCTTTCCTGCTAAGTGCATCTTCATGTAGCGCTCCTTGGCTTTCTGCTTCTCAATCTCCTCTCTTTATCAGGGGAAGGGGGCGTGTCAAAGAGAGAAAATCCAAACGAGAACAGTCAAAACCAAGCAGATCTTATAGAATTCAACAGAAATGAACATAAAATGGAAGACATGATACAACATGACATGACTTGGCCAACATACACACCTCTCTCTTCTTGATAACTGCCGGGGCTCCTCTATCTCAATCTGCGTCACCTTCTTGGACTTCTGAGCCACTCTGTTGGGGTTGTCGATTTCTATCAAGCCCTCCACACCAGCTCTCCTTCTCTGTGAACATATCACAGCGAATCACACAATATGAAGTGAAGAGCAAAGCACAGTTGGATGAAAAATAAATATTGGAAGGTCCGGTGCCTGGTTTTACCACTACAGACACAAACGCTGCTTAAAAATAACTTTATGTGGTAACAAAGCAAGCAGCTGTCAAAGCAGCGTGCTGGTACCTCGGCACTGTCGTCATCGCTGTCTTCTGACCCGGACCCCGGGAGCTTTGCTGCTGCTGTGTCATTCTGAGCCGCACCCTCAAAATCTCCTTCTTCCTGCTCTTGCTATGACATAAAAAATTAAACAAACACGCAAACGTGATATTGTCATTTATATTTCTCAGATGAGTTTTCTACACAGCTATTCCTATAACCTGTAAAGCACAATGGAAGAAAGAGCAACCCTGGAGGACTGGCAGTCTAAACAGGCTTCTGGAGAGAATATACTTTAGAAAGCTGCAAAACATAAGTTTCATACGTTTGTTGTTCTTATCCTTCAGTAGCACTGAACAAATGTACAAGTAGAACCAGGCAGCATTTAGTCCAACCTAAATTTTTACTCGCTTTATCTGTTCATGTGTATTGAAAAAGCTTCAGATAGTGAAATGTTGATAGAGAGCATTTAGTTCCAATGAAAAGTCACTGATTTTTTTTCTGATAAGAAGTGTACAATGTCTATAAAGTTTACTAATATTCAACATGAGAACAATTATAATAACTGTGAAGGGATCATTGATACATGGTAATCATTTCACAGTCTCAGAGATTCATAATAGATTATTTTATGACTTCAAATTGCCTTCAGTTGTAAATGGTGGGTGTTTTTTAAGCACTACAGTTTCCTCATGGGTGTGAGTGTGTGTGTGGGTGATTTTCTATCTCTCACAGTTAGTCCTCTGACAAACTGAACACTGGTGGATAAACTAGTGATGTGTTCAGAGTGTAGCTGGCCTGTAGTTTAACTGCATTAACTGCAGTTAAACTACTAGAAGCTGTACTGAATGGTTATGTGGATGTACGAAGTGGTTACCACTCTCTCCTCTCAGCGAGAAGGTCAGGAGTTTGGATGTCCATAGGCCCTGAATTGCCTCTTGTTGTGAATATAAGCGGCTGTCTGTCTGTCTTTGCCCAGTGATGGACTGGCAACCTGTCCATAGTATATCCATCCCTTGCCTGAGCTGCCAAGGGATGGGTATAGCTGGGATTGGCTCCGGAGCCTCGCAACCCCGATGAACAATTCATATCTTACAAAAGAACTCTGCAAGTTCAACAACAGCTCACTCTACTGACTGAAAAGATGTTACTACAGGGCAATATTGTATGTTTTGTGTTTTGAACAGCCCTGTTGGAACTAACAGCCTCTGGGTGTGTATAACCCACCTACCTTTTTCCTCTCCTTCTCTTCCTTCATCTGGGCATCTATCTCCTCGGGACTAGTGTATGTCCGCATGCGACCCTTGTGGCTCCCTCTCTTACCTGTGGGAGTTCAAAAAATGTCATCATAAATACAAAACAGGATAAAATTTCATTTTTTTGGCACAAAGAGACAGGCACCAGATGAATATCATTGGTAAGAATTAAGATGCATGTGTCATACACAGTATGTGCAGTGTAGTTTCGCTTTGACGCATTTAAAGGGATTGGCATGACGCATAAAACGTTTACATGCGTAGTTTCACAGTATGGAGACACAGTGAACAACAGAACAAAATGTCAAGAGACAGAATAAGTTCGTTTTTGGATGAATTTACTGTCGCATTAAGTTTCATGTTATTTGAAAGCTCATGTTTATGACTCACAGCTCCAGCAGAATGTCGGCGCTGTGGATTAACTCACGCCTGTAAACACTTATTTTAACACAGTGCAGCCAATATTACGCTTCCTCTTACCTCCTTTCGGCATTTTAGACGAAAGCTTGTTTATAAATTCCCAAGAAAGAAAATAACAGGAGAAACCATAAATGTGAGGGTAGCGGTTCTCCCTGACAGCTGGGGAAACGCACACTGCTACAGCTGACCGAGGATCTGCCTGTCCAAAAATTCTCAACACAAAAATAGCAATTCTTTTTCTTTCATCAGATTGATTTTGTATTGTAGGGTTACTACAAGTAATTAAAGAAATAGATATATTTTGAAAAAATGCGTCGCTATAGTGGATAAAAACCAAAATCAACTTGTTTAACTTCAGGCAACTTCCAAGTTTGCTAAAGTGATGCAACACGATAGGATCAACTGTAAAACATCTGCTTTTATTTAAAGAACGTCCTCATATTTACTGTTTTCCTCAAATTTTAAAGTACACATATTTGCGGTCAATCGTGTGAAGATAAGATTTAGCAAGTCCGATAAACACCCATAAATGGACTGTGTTTATTTCTGTATTGTGACGTCATTCACGAGCGCAGAAATAAACTTCGAAGTGACGTTAAATCTGTGCGACTGTTCCTTACTCCGGAACGAACGAAAACACACAGAGATAATTTTCTACGAAAAAAGAGCAAAATGCCCAAAGTGAAGAGGAGTAGAAAGCCCCCTCCGGATGGCTGGGAACTCATCGAGCCAACTTTAGATGAGCTGGATCAGAAAATGAGAGAAGGTAGGTCGGTAAAACGCGATTATCCGGATACTTGGCTAAAGCGAACAAACAGCAGTGTACTGCGGGTCACGATGTCGTCTAGCTTTGTATTTTTTTCTCAAATCAATCCGAGTTATTGTTTTTTTTTTTTTTAACAAAGAAAGGTAGACAGAATTATATTCAAATATTATTAAACGGTGTGCTTAGGTGGAATTGGACGGCCGCAACATAAAGTTAGGACAAGGCGGATTTTTGATACAATGTTGATAGAAATGTCAGCCGCTTTTTGGGTGATGGGCGCGATCATCTGATTGCACTGCGCAAATAGTGTATCATCATCCACGGACCAACTTCAGAATCGATCCATTGCTATCATTGCATACTAATTTGTAACGTTAAAATGTCCCCACGCTTTTGTAGAGCGATCGACAGATCTTTGAGCACATAACGGATCCATTTTTTGGGTGCTCAGGATAGACCTCAAGTTTGGACTGGATCCTCCTCTCTGTGACCATCCGCAGAGTCTTTTAGTAAAGAGTAACAAGTTTAGAGTAGAGTTTTAAGAAAGCTAAGGGTGTGTCTCAGAAATACTCATGCTTTCCGTTTTTTTCATCTGAAATGATTTTCATGTATGATTCCCAAACTTCCAACACAATCCTTCCGCTAGTCATAAATTAAATCGGTATGGTATTGGTCTAATAGCTATGATCCAATTGCTTGTAATTATATCATATATTGTTAGGGTGCAGTAGTTGTTTAAAGACTGGTTAAAAAAACGGTTTAATCTTTTTGACCTGATGCCCTTCAAAAAACTAGTGAGTTTCACATTCAAGTGTTTTACTGGCACAATAAGAATTTGTGATCCAGAATCGCCGTTGAATGACTGATTACTGCTTTTCAAATGGCAACTTTCTTGATTTTGTTTCTTCCTCGTTGCAGCTGAAACAGAGCCTCACGAGGGAAAGCGAAAGGTGGAGTCCCTTTGGCCAATTTTCAGGCTCCATCATCAGCGAAGTCGGTACATCTACGACCTGTTCTACAAGCGGAAAGCCATCAGCAGAGGTAGGCAAAGCCAGCTTGAGACTGAATGTCGCTTTTCATCTTTGCTGTTTCTCTCAACATTTAACACAATGAAGTCAGATCTATTTGTGTAACAATTTTAAGTCCAAACCTCAGTTTTGCATTAGTTTGAGAGGCTGTGATGAATACTTTTCAATATGTTTTCCAAAGTAAAAGTACCAAAAACATGGTAGTGATGTGAAATTTGTCTTCATTCATCCTTCTTTCATCATCTAGCTTTAGTATTTTAATGAGTTTTAACGGTTTTCACCGGATATCTTAAACATTTCTTAACCATTTCAAAGATGTAACTCATGATATCCGTCCATGTTTGTGCCCTGGCAGAGCTGTACGAGTACTGCATAAAGGAGGGCTATGCCGACAAGAACCTGATTGCCAAGTGGAAGAAGCAGGGCTATGAAAACTTGTGCTGCCTTCGCTGCATCCAAACACGAGACACCAACTTTGGGACCAACTGCATCTGCAGAGTTCCAAAGAGCAAACTGGAAGTCGTGAGTACAAACAGAGATTTTGTGCTTTAATTCACGCATAAAACAGAATCTGTTGCAGCTCTTTGCATCACTGTTAAAATTGAAAGTCTCTGCTGTATGTTCCAACTTTATCAATTTGATGGAATGAAACACTTTAAGCCTTAAAAAAATATCTATGAATGAAGCTAAATATGCAGTAAACGAACTTGCGCTATCTCTTCCTCTCTTGCAGGGCCGAATCATTGAATGCACCCACTGTGGATGCAGAGGATGCTCTGGCTGAGTCTTGTCTTTTGGACTCCTTTGCTAGTGTGTTCTTTTTTTTTTATTCCTTTAGTCGTTGGACGCCATGGTTCACCCAGCCTTCATTAATCCAGTCATCGGTTTGTTGACATCCTCGCCGTCATCCTCAACTGCCCTTATAAGGGATCAATAAAATTACTTTTCTATTTTGTAGCACAGCAGAGCATCAGTGAAAGGGGCCATATTGCCTTGACTCAGTTGGGTTTTTGTTGTCTGTGTTTGCGTTCTTACCCAGCTGTGAGCCTTCATCTCCCAAAGGTCACACATGGGATGTTAAGATGAGGTTTTTCTCTGTGGGGCCTGCCATTCCAGTTAGTCTTACTCGCTGTGAAGATCATTGCTGATGTGCTTTTATTTCATTTACCGAGGGCTGGAAGGAAGTGATTTTTACATTTAAAATCGCAAAACATTTTTCTGTATCGTCGTCGTAGTCTGATTTTAAATAAAACATTTCACATTCGCTGGCCGTTATGTGGCATTTTTTGGAAAGAAGAGAATCATTTTTATTCTAATGTCAACATTAAATTTTGTTAGATGTTTTCCAGAAAAAGACGGTACGTTTTGTATTTGCTTTGATTAAATTATGACTGCAAGATGCCAAATTTTATTAGGTGAATATTGCTTAATTCGATGAGTGTTCATTACAGAAACCCAGTTATGTTTGAGATTATAAGTGGATATCTGACTGTATCACAACATCAGGAAATATATCTAAGTTGTCTATCTTCTATAGCCAGACTAGTGCTGCAGAGTTAAAGACAAATGTCTCAGCTGACATTGGGGAAAAGAAAAGGACTATTCTATTTAATATACACCCATTAATCTGATGAAATTAGAGACAATAACACCCATTCATCACTTATACAACTTTATCCAGCTTTTTGTTGGAGCTGATTTCAGCTGACTGTGGGGAAAAGGTAGTGCAGCACACAGCAGATACAGACACTCTATTTCACACACACACTTGTTCACATTTAAAGGGTTTCATGATTGGCAAAGTAATCTGAAGCGCATGCATTTTGATTGTGAGAGGAAACTTAGTATGCTGGGAAACCTCATCAAAGAAAGCCATACAGGCTCAGGAAGAACATGCAAATTCCACACAATATTCTAAATGTTTTTATTTTGAGGCACAGAGGGTCACCATTACCTCATGACTTTGCACTTGAAAGATAATAAATGGTATGAAAATCTTGAGTATTAATTTTAGAGATGTTGATTTTGATTATAAAATCTGAAGCATTTTCAAAATCTCAGAAGTGCAAATGTTGCATAATAACTGACCAAATCTTGCCTCGTCACTGTAGGAATGCGCTCTATACCCGTGTCCAGGCCAGCTGGCATTAAGTCTGTGAGCTCTTCATCTGTGCAGCTTTTCAGTGATTACAAAGCATTAACAGAAAAACAAGCACCTCCTGCTCCTGACTCGATTCTTCTTTAAATGCAAGACCACTGTGTTTAGTTTCCATCATTATGTGCAACTTGTACAGTGTGCCGCCCACGCACCCGGCTCCTGCAGGACGTTATCGGTAGATTTGTTGGTAACGCTTCCTTTTACAGTACGGTAATTACCATGTATTAACATGGTAATTGCAGGGTAAGTACCATGTAATAAGGAGAAGTTATTGTAAAATTACCATGTAATTACAGGGTAACTATGTTGCTAATTACCTAGTACTTTTAGAGTAATTACCAAGCCAATTCCAGGCAAATACCAAGTAACTACCTGGTAGTAAGTATTAATTACTGGGTAATTATAATGTATATAGCAACTATGTCGGTAATCGCCAAGTACTTATTAAGTAATTGCTAAGTAATTACCATGTAATCATTGGGAAATGTAGACTTTTTACTAGGTATTACTAGGTACTGCTAGGTGTGTACGCTATATATTTCCCTATAAGTCAAGTGTTTTTTACTACTTACCTGGTAACTTCTTAGTATTTCCCAGTAACTACAACATTTACCTGGTAATTACGGTTGAACTGTAGACTACTGCAAAAGGAAGTGAGGCCTGTTTCCACACTATTACCTGGTAACTACTTATTCATTACCCAGGAACTGCAAAAATACCTACCTCGAAATTACATAGTTATTAAAGTGGATTTGTACTGTAAAAGGAAGTGAGGTCTGTTTCCATGTTATTACCTGGTAATTACTCATTTATTACCCAGTAAATAGAAAAATATCTACCTGGAAATTACATAGTTATTAAAGTGGATTTGTACTGTAAAAGGAAGTGAGGTCTGTTTCCATGTTATTACCTGGTAATTACTCATTTATTACCCAGTAAATAGAAAAATATTTACCTGGAAATTACATAGTTATTAAAGTGGATTTGTACTGTAAAAGGAAGTGAGGTCTGTTTCCATGTTATTACATGGTAATTACTCATTTATTACCCAGTAAATAGAAAAAAATTTACCTGGAAATTACATAGTTATTAAAGTGGATTTGTACTGTAAAAGGAAGTGAGGTCTGTTTCCATGTTATTACCTGGTAATTACTCAGTATTTAGCCTGTTACTCGGAAACTTTCACATTACCCCACACACTTGCACCAAAAATGCAGCAAACCCCATCAGTGCCTGTGATACAGTCTCTGAACAGCTCACTGTATCTGTCAGGAGATCAGAGTTTCCATCAAAACCACCATCACCAGCCGTCAGATTACATGAAGATGAACGCATTATTATTACACTTCCTCACTCCAAACACGTCACTGTGACAGACATGCAAAACAAGAGAGCTGCCAAAGATAAACATTTTAATCAAATGGAGTTCAACTTCTTATAAAACAATTTACAAAACAGTGCACATTTTTAGCAGTCAGGCACCTTTTTTTTTTTTTAAGAAACAGAACAGATTTCTTTTGCAAAAAAACAAAATACAAATAACAGTGATAAACAATCACTATAAATCAACATTAATAAGTACACTGCTCCAGTCTTGTGAATTCACATCATGTGTTTTCTGCAGACCCGTCTGGTCTACAGGAACCCTTGATCTCCATCATCTCGAATACCAAGGGCCGTCGTCGCCAGGTGTTGTCACGTTGTCCACGTCCAGATTTGTACCTCCCTCGGCGTGATGGAAACGAAGACAGCACAACTGTTCCTTCTTAATGCTCAGGGTTTATTCACTTTAACACCCAAACCCCAAACGTGAGAGCTGAAAACATACAAATATACATATTAATAAACAGAAACTTACACAATAAACAAATATACACATTGCATAAAACACAAATATCTTTAAACCTTCAAACATACACATGAAACCGACATTACAACCGAAACATTCACCCAAGCCTGAACCACAGCCACCCAGCACCAGCTGCAGAGCTCCACACTACCACCACGATAATGATCAATAAAACACCAAGCAACACGGAAATATACTCACCTCACTGACTGCATCACATTGTAAGCCGTTTGTTTTTGTTCTTTTTACATACTTTTTGGAGCGTTTTCCCTCTCTCCACGTTTGTGTGCACCACTTAATGTGGTCCTACCCGGAACGTCTGCAGAGGGTTAGTTCCGCCACTCGGTGATATTTATATTTAATTAAATTTCGGTTCTACCTCGACTGAGAGAAAGCTTATTTATGGCAGAACGTCTGCAGACACTTGGTGATATGGTGATATTTATATTTAATTAAATTTCGGTTCCTACTCTAATGAGAGAAAGCGTGTTTACGGCGGAACGTTCCGGGTAGGACCACATTAAGTGATGCACAGATAAACGCGGAGAGAGAAAATAAGAACAAAAAACTCCGTGAAAAGAGCAAAAACAAACGGCTTACCTCCTTTACAATGTGAAGCAGCCAGCAAGGTGTGTATATTTTCATTTTTCTTGGAGTTTTATTGATCATTATCGTGGTGGTAGTGTGGAGCTCTGCAGCTGGTGCTGGGTGGCTGTGGTTCAGGCTTGGGTGGATATTTCGATTGTAATGTCGGTTTCATGTGCATATTTGAAGGTTTAAAGATATTTGTGTTTGTGCAATGTGTATATTTGTTTATTGTGTAAGTTTCTGTTTATTAAAATGTATATTTGTATGTTTTCAGCTCTCACGTTTGGGGTTTGGGTGTTAAAGTGAATAAACCCTGAGCATTAAGAAGGAACAGTTGTGCTGTCCTCGTTTCCATCACACCGAGGGAGGTACAAGTCTGGACGTGGACAACGTGACAACACCTGGCAACGGCGGTCCTGGGTATTCGGGATGATGGAGATCAAGGGTTCCTGTAGACCAGACGGGTCTGCAGAAAACACATGATGTGAATTCACAAGACTGGAGCAGTGTGCTTATTAATGTTGATTTATAGTGATTGTTTATCACTGTTATTTGTATTTTGTTTTTTGCAAAAGAAATCTGTTCTGTTTCTTAAAAAAAAAAAGGTGCCTGACTGCTAAAAATGTGCACTGTTTTGTAAATTGTTTTATAAGAAGTTGAACTCCATTTGATTAAAATGTTTATCTTTGGCAGCTCTCTTGTTTTGCATGTCTGTCACAGTGAGGTGTTTGGAGTGAGGAAGTGTAATAATAATGCGTTCATCTTCATGTAATCTGACGGCTGGTGATGGTGGTTTTGATGGAAACTCTGATCTGACAGATACAGTGAGCTGTTCAGAGACTGTATCACAGACACTGATGGGGTTTGCTGCATTTTTGGTGCAAGTGTGTGGGGTATGTGAAAGTTTCCGAGTAACAGGCTAAATACTGAGTAATTACCAGGTAATAACATGGAAACAGACCTCACTTCCTTTTACAGTACAAATCCACTTTAATAACTATGTAATTTCCAGGTAAATATTTTTCTATTTACTGGGTAACAAATGAGTAATTACCATGTAATAACATGGAAACAGACCTCACTTCCTTTTACAGTACAAATCCACTTTAATAACTATGTAATTTCCAGGTAGATATTTTTCTATTTACTAGGTAACAAATAAGCAATTACCATGTAATAACATGGAAACAGACCTCACTTCCTTTTACAGTACAAATCCACTTTAATAACTATGTAATTTCCAGGTAGGTATTTTTGCAGTTCCTGGGTAACGAATAAGTAGTTGCCAGGTAATAGTGTGGAAACAGGCCTCACTTCCTTTTGCAGTAGTCTACAGTTCAACCGTAATTACCAGGTAAATGTTGTAGTTACTGAGAAATACTAAGAAGTTACCAGGTAAGTAGTAAAAAACACTTAACTAATAGGGAAATACATAGCGTACACACCTAGCAGTACCTAGTAATACCTAGTAAAAAGTCTACATTTCCCAATGATTACATGGTAATTACTTAGCAATTACTTAGTAAGTACTTGGCAATTACCGACATAGTTGCTATATACATTATAATTACCCAGTAATTAATACTTACGACCAGGTAGTTACTTGGTATTTGCCTGGAATTGGCTTGGTAATTACTCTAAAAGTACTAGGTAATTAGCAACATAGTTACCCTGTAATTACATGGTAATTTTACAATAACTTCTCCTTATTACATGGTACTTACCCTGCAATTACCATGTTAATACATGGTAATTACCGTACTGTAAAAGGAAGCGTTACCGATTTGTTTTCAGCTCACACATTTACTGGCACTCTTTCCTGCGTCCGCCACCTTTCCTTCTGCTGCTGCTCCAACAGGGCAATTAGATGTGTTCACAGCTGAGCATTTATTATTCATGGCACCTCAAGCGCTCACACATCCGTCACCGCTGAAGCGAGTCACACAGACAGGAGTCTGTTGGTGGGTTTGATGTTTTAATGGCGGTCTGGAAGCTGCACCGGGCTGTGTTTCTTAGCAGGAGCTGACAAGTGAGATAAAGCAAAATGAAACCAACAACCCTGGTACCCTGGCAAAAAAAAATAATTTAATGAAATATCAACGACATAACGTAAAAAGCAGAAACATATTCACAACGTTCTTCATTGAAATCAGTGGCGAAGGCGCCGTCACGTGGCCCCGAAGTGATGCGATACAAAAAGGCAGACAGGCTATGACAACATAAGGACACTGAGTGACGACATGTTAAGCACACGGTGGTATGGCTTATCTGGGTTACATTCACCTTTTTTTGCATTAGAGGCTGCTAAAAATTTTCTTCAAAAAAAAAAAAAAAAGTTGCTGTAACAAATGAGAGGAAATTAAAAACATTAAAACGCTACATGCGGCAAAAGTAGGCGAAACTGCGCTGAGCTGAAATAATACTCTGAACTGAAATAAAAAATGTGAGAAAGCTGTTAATCGTAAAAAGTAAGGAAACAAAAGCAGTTATGATCCCACGTTGTTTGACCTTTCACATTAAAACTCTTGACCATGCAGTCACAAGAACAACCTCAGATACAGAATCACGGCTCCATCACTGACGCCACACACTCGGAAAGGGTTCAGATTTTAGAGGACGACGTCCAAGACGTTTCTTCAGGGCTGTTTTTCCTCCGGATGGGATTTTAAAAACGCAATAATCAGTCGGGCGATAGTCCTGACAGAGAAGTCTGGGTGCTGTCAGCACATTGATCATAATCCAAATTTCATACGACAATAAATACTACAGTTTGTTCAAAGCGCTCCAGCAGAAGTGGATCATTTCTTCAATGGAAAAAGGCAACTGTCCAAAACCAGCGTTTTTTTGCTTCTGATGGCACAGGATCTAAACTTTTCTCAAAAGAATAAAATACGCACACACGGACCGCTGCCTCAACGTGTTCAGCATCTCGTCCAAGTCGGTTCACCCAAAAACAACAAAACAGAAATATTGTGTAACACAGTGAGCACCCTGGCACATGACACTTCTCATGCTGACACCACAACACTCTCACACAACTTTAAGACAACAGTGAGTTTCAATACATTTAGGTTAAGTAGCTTTAAAATCTTCCTGACTGTGTGAGTGAAAACCACGAAGACGCTCGCCACAGGTGACCCCCCCACCCCCACCCACATCATGACTGAGCGTGACGAGACTGCAACTCTGGACATGCAGTTAACACACACACAAGCCAACCAGATTTAAATCACACAGACGGCAAACACACAACATGCATGCATCACAACCCTCAAGCCACGCTTCTGGGAAGGCTCCCTCCATGCTCTCAGAAGTCGAGGCTGCTCATTTAAAATCTAACAGTGTTTCTATTAAGGAACCAAGTGGACATTCATGTGTTGCTGCAGGAATGTGTGTTCAAAATTAAAACAAAGTGAAAGTGCAGACAAGTGGGGAGGAATTAAAAAAAAAGATTTGTGGCAAGTTTTGGTCATTGTGGAGTTTTAGTTTTAGAGGCGCGTCACAAAACCGGCTGCAACGAGCCTGTGAGATGAATTCAGATTTCACTGCTGGAAGCAGCAGCACGTAAGAATCTGTAACATCAATCCAGAAACAAGTTTTCGTATAGCTTGAATTGTACTGGAGCAGACAAACGGCCTACCTAATGAAGATGGGACTGAACCTGTTAATAACCAGAACACACAGACTGCCATGACGGCGTGAGCCCTGTGACTGACGTGTTGTGCGTTTGTGTGACTCTGCTGAAGGGAAGCACTGACCTAAAAGATATCAGTGGATCTGACATTTTCACTTCCTTCGTAAGTGACTCAAAGGACACTAAGAAGGGCCAACCTTCGTCTGCTCTGTTAGATGTTCAAAAACTTCAAAACACTCGCGCGCATTCGCAGCTCACCCCCGCAGCCAGAGGAAAGAGCTCGCTCAGAGAGGAACAGACAGCAAGGCAGCGAGCAACTGAACACGACACAAAATGAGAACTAGTGCAAGTGAGTCTGTCCTCAAACTAAACTGACCTTAGACCTTGTTGAGATCTCGTTTGCTCCTCTTTAAAAATGAAATGTTTACGATGATTTCTGCTAAAAGGCGTTTTAAAAAACCCCGGTCCAGGTATGCGGTTAGATTCTGTATAAAACGCTGGTGGTGTAGTTAAAACTAAAAGATGGCGGGGCCGCGGCGCCGCCGGTGGCGGGCTGCAGGTACTGCTGCGTGATGAGCCGGCTGAGGTAGAGCAGTATCTGGCTGTCCTCCTCGCCCAGCCCCAGCTGCTCCTGCAGGAAGCAGCGGCGCCGGCCCTCCACGACCTCGGGGCCCTCCGTGGAGCTGACCGGCATGTGGAGGTGGTGTGTGAAGGTGAGCAGGAAAGCCTTGGCTGCCAGGTGGCAGAGCGTGCTCTGCGCGTGGAGGAAGTAGGTGGAGCCGCGGCGGACGTAGGTGCGGTGGTCGGCTATGTTGGCGAGGAGCTGGCCCTGATACGGCGGGCAGCGCAGGGTCTTCAGGTCGGCGTCCAGGATGGAAATGTAGCGGCTGTAGCGGGACAGCGAGTGAAGCATGCTGGAGCCAACGGGAGAGGCCACTCTGCAGGGAGCAGAAAGGAAAACAGCAGAATTAGAATCTGATGCTTCACTGGAACATCCACTTCAGAGTGCAAACGGAGAAAAATCAGATCCCTTAAGGTATATTTTACCCCTCCCTACACTCAGATTTCTAGACCACAACTCCAATATGTTTAGCAGCTTCCCTCAGAAACAATCCCATTCTATTGATTTTATTCTGCTCTTGCAGGCACTCAGCTCTATAATCAATCTTTCCACAATGGCAGTAACACACAAACCATAACTCAAGATACTCGGCTCCTGTTGGCAGTGCCGTCGATCGCGTCCATATTCTCATTTGATCGCTCGCAAAATGAATGCGGAACAAAAGTGCAGTCTCTTTGCATTAGTACATAGATAGAACTGTTTACTTGGAAAATGAAAAATTACAGTAATAAATAAAAAAAGGAAAATTGTTTAACAAATGGTTCCTAAAAAATTTACATTTGTTTCATTAACATGGGACAAATGATCATTTTTAGCTTTCAACTTCATATTTATACAAAAAGCTTCAAACCTTTGACTTTAGGAAAGTAAAATATAATCTGTGACGACTGCGCTGTGCGTGGACGGGTGGACTGATGGATATATGCAATTTTGCTTGAATAAATATTGAAACTACACCCACAAAAGCAGAAGTTCAATCCATAAAGTAAATGCATGTAATAGACTGTGGGAAATGCCTGGCACTGCTGTCAATATAAAGGAAAGGTGAAATATAGAGAAATGTCAAGGGCCTGAGCTCAATAGAGTGAGTCATCCAGGACTGAGTCAGACCAGATGAGTAACAGCAGAGTAAAACATCGTACAAACTAAAGAGTTTACATTGATGGAAACTCTCTAAACCGTGATGAGCAACCAACTCAGTCATTTCAGTGAAGCTGTGTTGAAGTCATCGTTCCTTTAGTGTCTTGGTTCTACCTGAACTTCTCTAATGGATGCTTTGCATTAGATTTAGTAGAATGTATTCAAGTGAAAACCAGCCGTACCTTTGTAGTCCAATGAGCTTCCATCTGTGTAGATCAGTCAGGGTGAAGGGACAGGACAGCCACGCCTGAACCCTCTCTGCACACTTCCCAGGACCGGGCACAAAGAGAGCCAGAGAGGACACCAGCCGCCTGACTCGCCCTTCGTCCGCCCCGAGTACCACCAGGGTCCGGCCGCTGAGCAGACACCACAGGGCCTGCATGGCAAACGGGTACTGGCGGACAAACCTCAAGGCACCTTGCCCGGCCTTCTTCCTCTGGCGCAGGGTCACGACGCCCCCGTATCCGAGAGGCGAAGCGGCCCGATCGGATCCCGTGGAAGCGCTCATGGTGCAGTCCGACCCGTCAGATATACGTGAAACTGCATCTCCGAGGAGGTTCCCAGGCAGCTCCAGCCCGGCGGCGGGGCTTTCGGCACACGGGGAGCCCACAGTGTAGTCGTCCTGGAGAGGTAGTAGAGCCTGGGGCTCCTGGTTGACCACCAGGGTTTGAGAAAGGTGGGGGCTTTGATGCAGACCAGGCACAGCCTCGGGGGCAGAAGCCTCATAAAGAAAACCATCTTGGGCAATGCAGCACGCCGTGTCCAGTGGAACCAGCAGATCAGACTCATTAGATCCCTCACACGCATCGTCTTTACTGGCCTCCAGGTCTGACGGTACCTCCAGCAAAGACACGGGTGTCTGGCCTCCTCCATCCTCCCCGTCATCCTCCCCTGCGGTGGTCTCCATGTCTTCGCTGCTACTCTCCCTCTCCAGGTCAGTGTTATGGTCGGGATCAGGTGTCAAGTCAGAATCAGGATCAGGCGCTTCGGATTTAGCGCTGGCCAGGCTGTGCCGTTTCTCTGCCGGACCTGTTCCGCTCTTATCACTGCTGAAGCTTCCTTTGGTCTCCTCCGAGCTCTCCTGTGTCTCTAGAGTCTGGTCTGAAGGGGAGGACTCCAGATGGCTCTCCCCAAGTCCGAGCTCACTGTCCTGAGTGTGACTGGCCTCTGAGGCCGGGTCAAGAGGATCCTGGGGTTCAAGTGCGTCCAGCTCGAAAGGTTCTGGTCCGAGAACAATCGGAGGAGGATTTAAGTGTATATAGTTGTTTACGGTATGGTTCACAGCACAGAATGGTCTTAGTGTTCCTACGTCGTCCTCGTCGTCGTCACCGAGTTCCCCCTCGAACAGGAAGTTGGTGACTCTCTGCTTCCTGCGGAGGGCCTTTTCCAGACGCCGGGTGTGCAGGTAGCACAAATCCCCCCGGAAACTTCTCTCCGTCTCCTTCAAGAGCTCCACGGTGGCCTCATAGAAGGTCTCGTCGCACAGCTCCTGCAGTGTCTTCAGGCGCTTATCGAAACACTTGGCAGACTTGCCTTTGATCAGCTGTGGCGTGTAAGACGGCCGGCGTTTAACGCCCTCCTCGTCCTCCTCATCAGCCTCCTCTTCACCTCCTTCACGTTCAAACTGGCCCTGCCGTTCCTCCCCTTTCTCAGTGTAACTGAAAGGTTTGGCTAACTTGGCGTACTTCTCCAGCAGTTCCTCGCACTCGTTCAAGCACTCGCTCATGCACTTCTGGCAGGCGACGGCTTGAGGGTCCCGGCGAGGCCGGCGGTGGTAGGAGCTGATCTGCCTCAGCAGGTCTCTGTGTTCGTAAATGCTCTTTTCTACGTTGGCGAGCTCGTTGGCCTTCTCCACAGCATGAGCAGAGTACATGCACTGAGGCCCCGCCTCTCTCTGGAGACCCTCCTCCCGCTGCAGCACTGAGTGAGTGTACCTGAGCAGGGTTCATACAGGAAAGTTTGCAAATTAGGTCTTGATACAGGAAGGAGAAATGAACAAACATGTACAATTTTACATTTCTTCTCATGACTCATATGTTTGAGTGAAAAATATCTGCTCCACAGTTTAACATGAGTACTTTCTTCTTCTGCCATTTTCAAAGTGAATTGTTCATGCAGAATTTTTTCTGAGAGTTTTCACCCCCAAAAAAGTAATTAGAAATTAGATCAATATCAAATCTTACAGTCTAGAAGGTTGTCACTGGATGACATTTGAAGTTCACCCAGAATAGCCCTTAATCTGTTCTAAATATCACCTAAAAATAAACAAATCAAAAATGTTACATTCTCAAAATAAAGCTGGTAGAAATTATGGGAGGTTATATCAAACCACCAAACAGTGCTTCATTGTCTGTCCGGTTTATTTAGTTATAATTCTTGTTGAAATCTCAAGGCCAAAGTCCATTTTCACTCAAGTATAAACAACAAATAGAGAAAGTGTGATCTCTTGGTATGTTCATGAGTGTAAAGCAGACATCAAAAGGCTAAAAATAGATGAAAAGTAGAACTAATCATAACAGACCAGGATGGAAAACTTGATTATGAAGAAAAAGCGTCTACTGAACAAGATGCCTGTGACAGGGAGGACTTACAGCCACGCGGTTGTAGCTGAACCAGATAACAGTGACGACAAAGCAAATACAAAGCAGTTTAAAGAGTGATAGTGAAACTCTTACTCAAGATCCCGGAGCTTCCTCTGGAGCTCCTTGGCGAATGCCCTCCTGTTCCCAGCCTTCAGACACTCAGAGGCCTGCGAGAAGCGGAAAGACAGCTCCTGAAACTGCAGCATGATCTTCTTCTCGTCAGCCGCCACGTACGCCATGCAGAACGGCCGCACGAAGCCCCGGGCCTCCAGGTCGTAAAGGGTGAGGTGATGAACATAGGCGAACGCCCCTTCCTTTGAGTCGCCCAGCACCACTCTGGAGTCCTCCACAAAGCTGAGCCTGGGGTACCCGCTGCCCGGCGGGTGTCCGACGAAAGAGGCCTGGTAGTCCACCGACATGATGCGCAGGGAGAAGTAGTTGAGATCGAAGGTGCCACAGACTTTGGGATCTTCCGGAATGGTGAGGAGAGGCTGAGGGCCCACCTGCTCCGAGAACTCAGAGATGAGGATGAAGTCTTTGGTGAACTTGGCATAGGAGGTTTTGGCCCAAGGGTTGGAGTCAGCCAGTGGATGGAGAGGGACAGAAAACTCCTCCGGGAGAGCCCAGGGGTCCAGGTTAGCCTGCCCATACTCGTCCTCTTTAGTGAAAGCAACCACGTCCGGGGAGCCTATCATAGTGGTGCCGGCGATCAAGGCATTAGAGACACAACACTCGGCGTAGCACCACTAACAATCATAAAAATGCTTTCAGGGCACAGCGGCAGGAAGCAGCCACACACAGTGCAAACAGACCAGCCATGTTCCTCTCACACAGTCCAGATGGCACTAGTAGAAGTGTTGGAGCTGTTGATCAAGCAACTAAAAAAAAATTCATTATTTAGATCATTTAAAAAAAAAGGGGGGGGGGGGGGGTACACAAGAGCTGCTCCCAGATTTAGCTGCGCCCCTGTAACGACCGGTTCAATAAAAAACAATCACTGATGTGCGTCCAGCAGAAGCAGACTTGCTCCAGAGAAATCCAAATCAGTGTTAACAAAAGCAATTATCTCGCGCCAATCACAGCAGCAGACCATCCATGCTGAGCAGAGACATTCTCACAATGCGAAGCAGCTCCGGGACAAAGCTTCAGTCCTCCTCCGCTTCATGTCCTCGTGCGTCGCGTCCACCACGTTACTGAAGTCTGGGAATAAAATACGGGACAGCCAGCTGTTACAGACAGAAGCGCTGCGCTTCATCTCCACAGCCTGAGACGGACGCCATGTTTACCCAGCTGGTCGTCGTCTGGTCACGTGATCCATCCTCCTCCCCTCTGCAGGAATTTCACCCGGAAATGGAAATATCACCCTTTTCTTCATTTGGAAAGTTTATAGTAAAATTAATTTTGTTAAAGTTAATTAAGTTTTTTATTTAATATATATATTGTTTGTTATATATAATTTGTCTGTTTGCAAAAACTCATATTTTCACTGCAACTAAAACCTTTTTTTAAATGAATTAAAATTTAAAAAGCAACATTGTTTCACATTTTCTGTTGGGTATTGCTCAAACCTTTTTCCCCCCAAAAAAAGCCTTCATACTTGGGAACATGCTTGAAAAGCGGAACTACCCAGAATGCATTTCGGAAGAAATGGCGGAGGAGAGACCACGCAATTGTAAGTAATAACAAAATGTAGTTTCAAGGTTTTCGGCGACAGTGTAGTTGTTTAAAACGTTGATATGGGGTCGATATTTAAAGATAAAGCTTGCTTGAGCACTTATTCCGATGTTTTTGGAGACTGGGGATCCCGACGGCGGGCTAAGATGAGCAGGCGGTCAGCCGCTTTATTTCTGCATGTTCTTCAGAAGTCTGCCTCTGGCTGTAATTCCTCTGCTGTGGTTTAACATGAGATTGTGTGACTGGTTTTCGTGCAGAGCTAACGGCGACCGTGCACATTTTTGTTTCTGAGCATATCTGCACAGCTGAGAGCACTCACGTTCATGTTTGAGTCTATTTAACTTGAATTTCATGTTTAAAATGAGAAGTGAAGGTGTACTATTGACCCTATTGTTTTTCTCAGTTGTGCAAATGTCCTTTGCTCGTTATAGTGGTGAATGCATTCAAACTAATACCATGCTCTATTTCATTCAAGGGACTATTGAGGAAACACAAGTCCTGATTAACTGGCGTTCTGACAATGAGATCCTTTTCACGGGGAAGAGGAACTCATCCATATGTGGCTGGGAGTGAGTATTGTTTTGTATGCTTTAATTATTGTATGCAAATATATTGCTTAACTTATTAAAATTTTTGTGTTTGTTTTTTGTGTGTTATGTCGTCTTCAGAGACTTTGTGACCTCTTCAGGTCTGGATGTGACAGCCAAACAGGCCAAAAAAAAATGGGAAAATATGAAGGCCAAATATAAGGTATCAGTGTGAATATATTTAGACGCATAGCTTTCCAACATATTAATTAATATATGTACTATTATTTATTTTTGTGATACTGTTTTCAGGAGCTTAGGGACCCGCCAAATGGAAAAGGGGTCGGGGCTGGTGGTGTGGCTGCTGCCACCTGGCCCTGGTACAGCACTATGGAAGATGCGCTCCAGGGGAAGCACTCCTTCAGTCCGTCCCTGGTTCTGGCAGCAAACGTGTCTGCCACTGCAGGTGGTACAGTCAGCATTCCAGCCTCCACCTCTTCTGCCTCTGAAGGAGCCACAGCCACAGCCAGCCAGCCACAGAGGAAGAGAGGGAGGGACAGCGATTCTATCCTCCAATTTCTGAGGGACCAGGCAGAGAGGGAAGAGGAGAGGGAGAGGGAGGCGTTGGCCAGGGAGGAGAAAAGAGAGAGAGCGGCAGCAGCAAGAGCTGAGAGATATCTTTCTCTCTTTGAAAGACTTGTTAATAAATTGTAAGATGAATAACATATGTACATCTATCTCTCTGTCTCTCTATTCATGTACATATATTTACAAATTACTAGTGAACATGACTACATCTGGAGAATTTTTAATGTAGATGTAGTAATGCTCACTGAGGCATATAGGTAGCTCTTCAGGAGCAGACAACTGGTCAGCAAGCCTAGCTCAGACATCACTTCCTGCCTGGTCCCTCTGGTTGACCTCACCGTCACCTGGGTCGTCGCCATCATCCACCCCTGGACCCCCCCTCCTCTGCTTCCATGATGTCACCCGCTGCCACACAGATGTTATGGAGGACGTGTCTCCACTGCTCTCAAAACGATGGCGCGCCAGCAGGTTTTCAATACTCCGAAGGTTTGCTCAATGATATTTCTCTTTTTGGCATGTTGCCTTTTGTACCGTGTTTCAACCTGGTCTGTCAGTTAAACTTGTAGAATTTGTAATGTATCCATAGTGTTCATCTTTGTGACCATTGAGATAAAGCTTTAACGGGTTGCCAGTGCAGTGTCTTGGCAACTGGGTGCTGCAGGAATGGGTATCCACCATGGCTGGTGGGTGCAGTGCTTGCTGGTTCTTGCAGGATCTGTGTAGGACAAAGGCATCATGCACAGATCCTGGGTTGCCAATGTATACGTCTGTAAACCTCCCTTTGGCATCACTGCTGTATGTTAGAGGGGAAATGTTTTCTGTTTAGGTAACAGGTTTTTTTTTTTTTTTTATTCTGCAGGAGGAAGAATTCGAATGTGCCACCCATCAATGGCCCCAGCAAGACTACGAAATACCTGATGGCCAGCCAAGAGAGGAAAGCTCCAATGTCCTTCACCTATTCCTGACTGGGGAAGGGGATGATGCACTTCAGTTCATCCACAACAGTGGACGTTCCAGCAGACTGTTGCCTGTGGGATACAAAAGAAATTGGCCGTCATGTGATAGGAGGCGCCATAGACGAGCTAGTAAAAACTGACCAGTACTCCATCCATGGGCTTTTTCCTGGGGAAACATTGTATCAATGTAATGATGCTTTTTCTGAAAACCTTGAACACTGGTGTCACATCACCTCTGGAAAAGAAAGTGGCCATGACAGGCCCATTATTATTGACTTGTTCATATTGTTGCTGATTAATAAAAAACTTTAGAATTAAAAAAAAAAGTTTTTTTTACTTTTACTGAACTTAATTGTGCTTTTAGAGTTTTAGGTTCTGTTGAAGTTTGTTAAAATAAAGTTTGTTTAAACTTCTGTGGCTTTCTTTGTTCGACACTTGTTTATGCTTCATATCATTCTTTGCTCGACAGCAGAAGCCATGTGTGTATTTACTTGAAAGAGAAATTGTGTTTAATTACATGTAAAAAATGTAATAGAGTTCATAATGATAAAAGACATGACCAGATGGATAAGCAGGAAGCTATGTGGAATGCTGGTAAATTAATTTACTGTAATATACATTGGGGATCTAGTTTGCAAAAGTTTAGGTCGTCCTGTATTATGAACAAATCAGCCAAGTCTTTAGTTTCTCATCTTACACTGCTTTTTATTAATATTCAATATATGGACGATATGAAAGCAACAGATACCTTGGTGCTGTAAATACATACTCGCGAGCGCCGGACTTTACGACAGTTGCTCCGACCTGCTTTCCGGCAGCGTTTGACAGGCGCGGATTTTGTAAACAGAGTTTAACAGACCGACGTCGTTCCTTTAAAAGTTTGTCATAAATCGTTTAAAACGAGTTAAGGTGCATTTATCCGTTGTTTCTTAAGGAAGTGAAGTGAGTCCAACTGTGGCTTCTTGACAATCTGGTGAAAGTTTATGTAAGTAGCTTTGTTTTGTGTCACCTCGTTAGCCGACATGCTAGCAGATCGGAGAGGCAGCAGCGGTGAAGCCGCTCGGAGGAGAAGCTTCGAGGCATGATAGCAGCGCTCCTCTTCTGGAGATCTGTGCCTCGATCGGGACTGCAGCTGCCCCGGGTCCAGTGGAAGCGTCTCTACGGCCGGTGCCCGGACCCATCGCAGGAGGTAGAGATGATCCGGAGCCGGGCTCAGATCAGACGGGTCCTCTGCGTGGCCGAGAAGAACGACGCGGCCAAAGGCATCGCAGAGATCATGTCCAGCGGCAGAGCCAGGAGGGTCAGTCTGTCTCCTCTGTCTCTTTAACTACTGACTCTGATTTGTGTGTGTTATGACCCCTTTGCTGTTTTCCCCTTCGACCATCAGTAACTTCAGTGCCCCACCACTGTGTCATTTCTCCTGAGTCACCTCATTTTAAAGAAACATTTCATTTGTTCCAGCAGCAACAAGCAGTGTTTTTTTTTCTGATATGATAAAGCATCTGCAGTGTTGCGATCAGATGTATGTGACTTTTGATACACCACAGTCTGTTCTCTCCCAAAAAGTCTTATCATGACCCGTAAGTGGTCCAGCTGCACATCTTGCACAATAAAAATAGCTAAGTGGCAAAGGAAAAAACCTTCTTCATTGACCCCTTTTTGTAAATATTTTAAATACATTTAACCCATCATATTCAAAGCTAACCTTAATTACAAAGGAGCTGTCACACTACACAAAAAAAGTTTGTGAAAAGACTTTAAAACAATTAAAATGTCTTCTGTAAAACAACAGTTGTTTTTGGATACACATTCATTGTGTCACTGGTGTCCCACCATAGTCTAACTTGTCCCAAGAGTTGTGTAAAGAAGCTAAATGTATATAAAAAAAGTCCTTATCATCACAAACAGTGTGAAATTTTCATATGATGATGCTTCCACAGCTTATTTCATTAATTACTTATCACTTTGGTGATCCTCCACAGTGTGATTAATTCTTACCAACCCAGAAGCATCTGTATGAACAATGACTGTTTCATCAAAGCTTGTCTGACTGTCTGACTGTCCTCAAAGTTTTTATAGCTGTAATACTGTCTTCTTTTGTGTTTCAGAGGGAAGGATTGTCAAAGTTCAATAAAATATACGAGTATGAATATCATCTGTTTGGCCAGGTAAATAAATACATTGAAATATTTACATCATTCTGCAGACACACACTTAAGTGTCTGCTCTCTTGTGTTTTACATTACCTCTTGTTTTTTTTCCTCTCTTCCTTTAACAGGACGTCTCCGTGTCCATGACATCTGTATCAGGCCATTTACTGGGTCTGGAGTTCAAAGCACCATTTCAGAAATGGTAAGTGTAAAGTTTAAAAATGCTCCTTCAGTGTCATAACAACTGAATGACTGTATTTGTTCCTTTTTTTCTCCAAAGGCACAGCTGCAATCCAGTGCTGCTATTTGATGCAGAGGTAGAGAAGTACTGTCCAGATAACATGATACAAATCAAGGTATTCCTATTTACTATCCTGCAAGATTAACACCGTAATATTCTGGCATTATTATCATGTGTGGGATCTTTTACTCATTTTATGGCTTTAATGAGTGACGTGTGGCGTATGTTGACAACTTTCGCTTCTTCTTTCTATCTTTTCTTCTTTTTTTTTTCCTGATTGTCTCCTCTTTGTCATCATCTGGGTGTTTCCCTGCAGCGGACACTGGAAAAGGAGGCGAGGCAGTGCCAGGCGCTGGTTATCTGGACTGATTGCGACAGGGAGGGAGAAAACATCGGTTTTGAAATAATCGACGTTTGCAAAGCAGGTATTACATCGATCGATTAGCTTTTTAGCTCCTTTTGGAAACCTGTTGATCGTATAGATTTTAATGGAATTAGAGGAAATCTGCTAAACTAAACCAATTGTTTTCATTGACACTGATGAAAACCTCTCTTTGAAATTCTACCTGCAACACTGACTGTGTGCATTTTTACAGTGAAGCCCAATTTACAAGTCTTTCGTGCAAAGTTTTCCGAAATCACCCCAAACTCCATCCGGCGAGCTTGTGAGACTCTAACAGAACCCGACGTTAACATCAGTGATGCTGTCGATGTCCGCCAGGAGCTGGATCTGAGAATAGGTAAACACTCTGTGAGCTACATGGAAGCGATTCATTCGGGATTTCAGTGATAGATGGCGTGGGCGACGGTGTGTCACGATCTTCTTTCCTGTGCTTGTCCTTTTCAGGTGCATCCTTCACTCGATTTCAGACGCTTCGCCTGCAGAAAATCTTTCCAGAGTCGCTGGCCAATCAGCTGATCTCATACGGGAGCTGCCAGTTCCCCACTCTGGGCTTCGTGGTGGAGCGATTCAAGGCCATTCAGGCCTTCATACCCGAGAATTTCTACAAGATCAAAGGTGCCAATTCAGCCACGTTTTAACTCAAACGGTTGTTTTGCAAAGATCCAGATTTGAAAGGAAGTCTTACCCTTTTCGTTCACCTATTTGTTTGTTTGTTTTTGAATCAGTGCTCCATGAGGTGGAGGAGGACAAGGTGGAGTTCAGCTGGAAAAGACACCGCCTCTTTAACCACACAGCTTGCCTGGTGCTCTACCAGATCTGCATGGAGGTACATGCTTTTCATGTAATCTTCTTTTCATTCATCTGTGTGTAAACCACTCAGAAGCCCCTTTCTTGTTAGAAGACAAAAGCTCTTCCTCTCTGCTTATTTCAGACTGATACAGCTGTACATACATGTCCATTGGTTTGACATTCTGAGATCTTGGAATGAGAAACAACTATTTATGCAATAAAACTACATCTTAATTCAATGGCACATGGTTTTCATGTTTAGTGTGAAGCCACTCTGAACATGATGCACAACTGTTTAGAGAATCTGTCACCGGGACCTGAACCTGAGTTGTGGAACTGTTTCCTCTGAGTTTATCAAATCCCTCCAGAATGAACCGAGGTTTCTTGGTGTGTCTCCAAAACAGCTAAAAATTACTTGAGGAGTCATTATTATTGGTTCATGTATTATTATGTACTATTGATTTATGACTAATGGAAGAAAAGGTGTAAATGAACTTACTCAATACCTTTTTGAATATGCATGTGTATATGTATTTAATATAAATACTAAATAACTGTAAAATTGTATTAATTTCACATTACACCTAAATGATTACTCTGAATGAGAGAAAAAGAAAAAAGTAACAACACCTCTGAACCATGTGCCAGACTTTGAGCGCCGACTATCGAATCCAAGAATATCCAAAGTGAAATTAGATGCATGCGACTGCGCTGGACTTTGAATTGTGCATCAGGGGTTATAATCATCCAGTTTCAACTGAGATTAGATATAAAGCAGTAGATACAACGCTGGAGGTAAAAGCTTTCTACAGTCTTCAAAATCGGGGTAGCAACTTAAATCCTGAAGTTTTGTTTGAAAATAGTGCCAGTGTGACTGCAGACTGCAGCGGCAGTTTTTGTTTAGACTTTTGTAGCAGGCTAAAGCAATCGTTCCACTTTATTAATAAACATGCTTTTGCCTAATTTGTATTCCATGTTTAATTACCCTTCAGTATAACCAGTAATTATCTCACAGTGTTGAAGGTTGATCACTCACTTTGTTTGTCTGCGATCCTCCTTTGTGTTTCCATCTTATTGTTCTTTGAGCGGTTGTGACGGTGCTTTTTGTTGCGCTCCGATCGCCTGTTTGCTGCTGCGGCCTCAGCATCTTTTCCGTTTTGAGCCCTGAGTTTGTTTGTTTTTTTTTTTCACCCGCTGACGGCAGGATGATGGAAGTGTCACCGAGCGCTGTGACTGTTACAGAGACACTTATTGTTTGCGAGGGAATCTGACGCGGCTCACAATTATCACTTTGCTGGTTTTCACCGCTTCCTGCAGAGCAAAGAGGGGAAACGCAGACCAAATAATCTAAATGTATTTGAACGCTCGATGATATGCCTGCTGCTGCACGGCCGGTGAAGCGGGTCGTCTTTCAAACGCAAGGTTGCAGGTTTGAGTGTCAAGTGTCCTTGAGCAGGACAGTCCCACTTTGCAGGTGGATTGAGCACCGTGTGTATGAGGGTATAATTCAAGTCAAATCCATAGTTGACAATGTTGCAAATTTGGTATTTAATGTTAAATGTCTAATAATAAAGTTAACTGTATATTTAAAAAGATCAGGGTTTGTACTTAACTGCTTTGTCAAAGTTAATTTAAGCTATTTAAAAATGTTTTAATGCAGTGTCATCTCCTTTAGACTCAACATTAGCCCGGCAATGCAATGAGGCTGGTGTCAAATTACAACTCTTTGAAACAAAATAAGCTTCTGAAGTCATTATGCTGTGGAATTATGTGACACTTGAAAGAGATTAAATAATATTAACATACAATCTTAAAAAATCAATCTTTGAATTTTACTCCAAGAACATCTCTAATGTAAACTGCAGTGGATAGAGGTCATAAAAAACTGGACGTGTCCAGAGCAAATTCTCTTTAAATTACTCCAAATGACTCTTTGAGGAGTGAAGAAATCGACATTACAGCTCTTTGATAGAGAAAATGTTGAGTGCTTTGAGCTTCCAGTCCGGTCTTATTACTTCCAATTACAGTGTGAATTTTGAAGCCGACGATAGACGCTCAGGTTGAGCTTGTTAAACCGACACTAAGGAACTTTTCAACTTTAATAAAACATTTTAATATCTTTTGTGATGATACATCAACTTACAACTAGTTGAATGACCCCTCTGTCACGGGCTGAGGGCGTCAGTATTGCTTACACTTGGACTAAGCAGCTGTGAGGAGGGTGGTAGGAACCCTGCACACTAAAAAACTCCAAATGTGCGAACTGCTTTACGGCATGCGTCACATCATGATATAACATTGTTTAGCCACCATTAGATTCATTACCTCGTCGCTATCCGTCCTTCACACAGCCGCTGGAAACAAATGAAGACGAGTTCAGTCCGACAGCATGCCACCAGGAGCAGCATTTTACGACGTCACACGCTAGGCCTCATGGGAACTGTAGTATTCCTTCAGGCAAAACACTACCGCTTTTGTCCACTGGCGCCGCCAAAATCAACGAAAACTGAAAGTTTCTTAGTGTTGCTTTAATGCGACAAAGGTGGGATTGTAGAGCGGGGACCATAAAGAAACAGGATGGAAATCCTGAAGAATCATCTGTAACATGTTTCACCTCACATATCTATTATGGCACTTTTATCTATTAAAGCTTTAGATGCACCCTGTGCTGTTATTTGTTTAAAGTTTGTGTTTATGTTCAGTATTTTTTTTTTTTTTTTTGCAAAACACTATCAGTGTTCTCCAAACCTAAAAAGAAGCATTGAATCAACTAGTTTTTTCCTAAATCATTTGCAAAAATATTTTTTTTCTCCTGCCAGTGAGCTTATTGCCAAAATCTTCTTTCAAATCTGTGAAAACGATCCAGAAGAAGCTGAAGTGCAGTTTTATGGCTCTGAGTCATTTTAGCATTTATAGTTCTTCCCAGTCAAGATTTGAACTATTAAACTATTAAGTGTGAAATAAATCTGCACGAAGCCACAAAACTGCTGTTTTCACAGTTTAAAACCCTCTTATATCAGTTCAACAATCGGGATTCTCTCCACTGTATTGCACCGATTTATTTAATCATTTGCTAAACACATCCAGATAAAAGCCGCTTCTGTGTTTGACGGCTCTGTTGACACTTTGCCTGCTCGTGTTTGCACCAACAGTAAGTTCACCGAAGTGGCAGCATAAGTGTTTGGATTAGTTTATTCACACAGCATTCAGACTCAGAAACGGTGGTAAAATGGAGAGTGTATTGTTCAAATACAAACACACAAGACCAAATATATCACAAGTGGAGCTTATATCATCTCTAATGAAACTAAAATCAATATCAGAGTGCAGAGGTTAAATCTTATGTCTGTGAAAAGAAAAGTTTCGCTATGAACTCCGCGCTCCGCGGATCGTCCTGTTTTCTGACGTCTTCACACGTCGCTGTGTTCATTTGCCTTGGAGTTGGGGTGTGGAAACGCACTGCAGAAGGAGGTGTGTGTTATCAGTTCCTCTAACCATTCACAAGCAAAAAGTGCAACATTTCCAAATTGGGAATTTTTTTTTTTTTTTTTTAAGGTTGTTTCACATGCTCCCTGCACGATCAGTCACTGCAGTGACATGGGTGAGAGAATACTGACTAAAACCTTTTCTCCCAAACTGAGTTGTGAAGACCGAAAAAGAATCCCTGTGCTTGAGACACACACACACTGGAAGAGCGACACCCCTCTTCCTAAACATGCACACAAAAAGGCAGCTCATCTGAGAGCAAAATATCATTTGATGTGTTTCCAGGATCCCACCGCAACGGTCACCTCAGTGTCCAGCAAACCCAAGAGCAAGTGGAGGCCGCTGCCTTTGGACACTGTGGTAGGAATCTACTAATAAACTATCATTTCAGGCTGGATTATGGAATCTTTCTGTGTAGAGTTTGCATGTTTTTCCTGCGCACGTTTCGTTTTTGCAGAGTATTTTGATGCACCGGCTGATAGCTGTTTGCTCTGTTTGCAGGAACTGGAGAAACTGGCGTCTCGGAAACTGAGAATAAGCGCCAAAGAGACCATGAAAATAGCAGAAAAACTCTATACCCAGGGGTGAGTGTGAGAGTTTAAAGATGAATGTACACACACACACACACACTCACACGCTGTTCTCTGGACACAAAAGCGTCATCTCAGTCTGACCATATGCTAAAAATTCAGCTTGAACTCATTTCAGTCACTTTGCTGGCTCGACGCCACCTTACTGGAAGCCTTGTGGTCTCATAGAAAGGGTCAGACGTATTTTCTTTGTTTACCAAGTCGTGTAACCGGCTCAAAGTTGCTTCTATTTCTGGACATGAAACGACCATCTGGCAGTTCAGATCAATTAACCAGGAACAACACATTACTGTAGGACGACAACTGATCTTTTTTTTTTCTTTCTTTCTTTCTTTCCTTCCTCGCTCTCTGTTGCTCAGGTTTATCAGCTATCCCCGCACGGAGACCAACATTTTCCCAGAGAACCTTGCTCTGGGCCCTCTGGTGGAGCAGCAGACCCACAGCCCGGCGTGGGGGGCTTTCGCCCAGCGCGTGCTCGAACAGCCGGGGGGTCCCAACCCCCGACAGGGCAAGAACTCGGACCAAGCCCATCCTCCGATACACCCCACCAAGTTCACAAACACACTGCAGGTGGGTCTGCAGGCCCTTCCTATTCACACAATATGCATTTCCTCCTAAAACAATTCAGTTTATTGGATTTTCGGTGCAGATTTGATCTTTTAACACTGGTCTGTTTTCCTCCCAGGGTAATGAAGCCCGCGTGTATGAGTTCATCGTCCGCCACTTCTTGGCGTGTGTGTCCCAAGATGCTTTGGGGCAGGAGACCGTGGTGGACATCGACATCGCCCAGGAGAAGTTCTCGGCCTCGGGGCTCATGATCATCGCGAGGAACTACCTGGACGTTTACCCGTACGACAGATGGAGCGCAAAGGTGCGCTGGCTGCAGACTGTTGGGATTCTTTATTTACTGCATTTTTTTAAAAATATATTTCTTTCCAAACCGTGCATTCTGCCTTCTGCTTTACATATTTTTGTGGCGGATCTGTTTTCGAAGGTGATCCCTGTGTACGAGCAAGGCTCCCGCTTCCAGCCCTCGGCCATCGAGATGGTGGACGGTCAGACCAGCCCTCCACAGCTGCTCACTGAGGCCGACCTCATATCGCTGATGGAGAAGCACGGCATCGGTACATTATACACACACACACACAGAGCCAAAAACACAAGGAAGAGAATATCAAAATGAAATACGCATACGTGTGCAGTTGTTTGGCGCCTAATGGAAGCTGAACTGTGTTGCTGTGACTATTCCAGGCACGGACGCAACCCACGCAGAGCACATCGAGACTATAAAGAGTCGCATGTATGTGGGCCTGACGGCTGACCAGAGGTTTCTCCCCGGAGAGCTCGGCATGGGCCTCGTGGAGGGTATGTGTGCGCACACACACACACACACACACACACACACACACACACACACACACACACACACACACACGGACAAAATGTGTATTTTGTGAATTGTTGTTTTCTGATCAGCTACCTTAAAATTAAGGGATTTCTTAGAGGGGCATTCCTTTCGAGAAGAATGATTCTAAAATATTCTATTTTGTACATAATGATTGAAATAAGTCGTGAATGACTCAGTCGGAGACACGGGAAAATAAAAAGGCGCATATAGATTAGAATCTGGTGAAAGTAAAAGTATTCTAGCAAAGCAATGAGGTGCATTAATAATGAAGAACACAAAAAACCCTGGCACCATAAATATAAAGTGCATCCATAGGTCAGAAGGATGGCTGATAGGCCTCCATGCCCCCAATATGAGTGTGTTAACAGATACACACACACACACACACACACACACACACACACACACACTGCTCTATGACTCACTTGTGTTCTTTATAAATTATGAATGTTTTCTTTAGGTTACAATTCGATGGGATATGAGATGTCGAAACCAAACCTGCGTGCTGAACTGGAAGGAGACCTGAAGCTGGTTTCAGAGGGCAGGAAGGACAAACGCAGCGTGCTGCAGCACCACATCCTCAAATACAAGACCGTCTTCATCGAGTCTGTCAGAAAAGCAAAGAAGTGAGTTAACACTTCGTGCCGGAACTGACCAATCATGGACTGAAGGACTTCTGTAATCGCGCGTTCTGTTGACGCCTCAGGTTGGACGAAGCCCTCTCTCCTTACCTGGGAGCAGCTGTGGAGATCCCCGAGGCGGAGCAGCAGGACATGGAGATCCCGCTGCCCGTCAGGAAGTGTCCCCAGTGTGGCCGAGACATGGTGCTGAAGAAGAGGAGGGAGGGGAACAGGTGGGGGCTGACAAGCAGCCGTAAAGCTCCGCTGTGCTGCTTCTGGGACTCCTTTAATCGGCTCTGTGTCTCCCCCTGCAGTAAGTTCCTGTCGTGTGTGGGCTACCCGGCCTGCAAGACGGCCGTTTGGTTTCCCGACGCGGTGCTGGAGGTCAGCAGAGACGACGGCGTCTGTCCCTCCTGTCAGCCGCATCCGGTTCACATGTGAGTTTATTCTGGAGCAGAGCTACAAGTCACAGTTTGAAGCTTTAAAACAGGTTTATATTTTCAATCCTCTCATATCTGAATTTAGTCTAATTGTAGAATCTTGTGCTGCATGAGGTGCTTTCAGCATTATGTGACTTTTCTACTTCACTTTGTAAATAAACAACACATTTAACTCCGCCGCTGGCGTGGCCGCCGTCTGAACAGATGTGGACGTCGGTATAAGTTTTTTTGCATTCTGGCCCCATCTTGCACGGCAGCAGGGCTAAGAGGCGGCCCAACAGCCCTGTGCTGTTTCTTAATTTTATTCAAATTTGCTCTGATGCAATGCGAGCGACAACCAGGTAAGAGCCAGTCACACTTTTTAGATTTACAGAGAGCGAGCGGCAAAGAGCTGTTTATTACCTCTGCTGCACCAGAGCACTGAGGACACCTCTAGTGGACTGAAGTACAGTTGTTTATGATTAAAAGACTTTTAACACACAGAGAAAAAAAACTACAAAAACAATCTTATTCTGTCTTTACTGATTAATGGAATTTGGAAACTACTGTCCACTGGAAACAGGGAATGCATATTAGACATGAGATGATCCTTTTTTTTTAATATATGCATGAGTAAACACAGCCTTCTTTAATCTGTTTCTTATTTGGCCAAAACTTTGTGGAGGTGTAACACTAAATCTGTCCTGTGGCCAGCGAGTGGAGAGATGACATGTGTGCTAAATTAGTTCCACTTACAACCGACAATCTGTCAACAGTTGACTTTTACTTCAGTGAGGCTGAATGAGGTTTATGGTCGGAGCTGATCAGCTGGATGGAGCTGGGTCAGTTTGTCCTCCACAAAAGAGACGACGCAAACGGCACGAGCCAGTGAAAACAACCTTAAATTATACTAAAGCCAATGTGTATGGGGCTGCATTCACAACACAAGGAGAGTCAGCAATACCCATGCTGACCCCTGTCCTGAACAGGCACCATTAATGGGCAAGTGAGCCTCAGAACGTCGACAGCGTTTCATGTTGGCAATATTCGTCTGATCGCAGCAACAAAAAAGGATCGGGAATAGTTTCAAAACCAATACAATGTCTCTGAAGTTGACTTGGCCTTCAGATTTGCTGGATTTGAGTTCCAATCAAGCATCTGTGTGATGCCATAAACAAACAAATCCAAATCTTGGAAGCTCAACAGTAAAAATTCTACAACTTTAAGAAGCAGCTGCAAACACCTCGATGCCAGACACTTCAAGAAGTCTTTTCCTCGACAGATCAGAGAGGGATCTAAAATATTGGGCAGGTGGTCATAATGTTATGGCTGATTAATATAAAGTCAGATTTCTTTGTCACGTTGTGTTCTTCCTGTCAGCTCCGCAGCTTCAGTGACGAGGAAAAAGAACTCAGGAAAACATAACCTTTACAATGTCCACGTCAGTGCCAAGTATCCTCTCTGCCTTTTTTTTTTTTTTTTTCCCTTCCTTCCTTCGCTGTGTCAGCTGTGCAAACAAACAGCAAAGCACACTGAAGCGCTCGCCGGCTGCAGCAGCGCAAGAAAATTTGTCTAAATTCTTGTTTACTCAAGTGGGCGTTAACCCCTTGAGCACGTGCCTCGGCTCAGTCCAAATATAGGGCACGTTCACATGCAGCGAGCCAAAGTGCTCCACACCAGCATCTGTTACCACGGCAACCAAGCTGGTACATACTCAAAGTTGAGCTACAGCACTTATAACATCAATCTTTTTTTTTATTTATTTATATCTTTTTTCTTATCGGATTCCACCCCAGCAGCTTTCAGCTTGATGGAGAAAGAAAAAAAAAAATCAAACTTGAGATTGTGTTTGCAGCTGCTGTGTGGCGCATTATATCAACTCGTGTCTGTTCCAGCGAGAGACGCTGCATGAAGGGGTTCAGAAGTCAGTTTCATGTGTCCGATCTCACTGATGTTGACTCTCATGTGTGTCCTGCTTCCATCAGGCTGAAGTTTAAGTTCCGCAGAGGCAGCCTCCCTCCCATGATGCCTCTGGAATTTGTGGGCTGCATCGGCGGATGCGACGAGACGCTCAGAGAGGTGCTGGACCTGAAATACCTCCGAGCAGCAGGAGGAGGAGATGATCCTCATCCACCTCCTCAAAGGCCTCCCATAGTTCCGAGGTCCAATCCGCGGCCCTCACTCCCTCCCGTGCCCTCCTGGAGCTCAGAGCAGAGGCCTCCGCCTGGCGGTGGCGGCGGCGGCATCAGCGTGGGACCCGGCAGCGATGCCATTGTATGTAACTGCGGTCAGGACGCGCTGCTCCTCACCGTGCGCAAAGACGGACCAAACCAGGGCCGGCAGTTCTACAAGTGCAACGCCAGCAGCTGCAACTTCTTCCTGTGGGCGGATCAGTCCAGTTCGCACTGCCAGGGACCCCCGGCGGCGTCCCCGAGGGTCCCCCAGCCTCCCAGGTCCACCCTGGCCTTCAGGAACACCTCGGAAGGCGGCGGGCGGCGGGACGACGGGGGATCGGGGCAGGTGGTGTGCAGATGCGACGAGGCGGCCGTGACGCGCACCGTGCAGAAGGACGGACCCAACAAAGGCCGCATGTTCCACACCTGCGGGAAGCCGAGAGAGCAGCAGTGCGGCTTCTTCCAGTGGGCCGACGAGAACGTCCAACCCACCAGTAAGACTCTCACACATTACTGGTCATTTTGACCACCTTTCAAGACCAAATACTTTGTAATTACAGTAATAAATCAAGATGTAGAAGTGCTCCGTCACAGTTCAGCTCCTCACTTTAATGCAGCTTCGTGCTCGCCGCCATCTTCTAGAACACACAACTTAGTGTCTACTAATTATTTTATTGGTGCATTTATTGATCCCTTTAAGCCTTCAGCTGTGACTCCAGGTCCCTTTAATCTCAGAGCTCTGGACTGATGGCTCAGAGTCACGTTAGCTTGGCACGCGCGTCCCGTTTAATAATCTACAGGTAAATATCAAACATTATAGTGTACTTTGTACACTTAGTTCTTTGTGTAAATAAACTATTCTTGCATGCATCAAATCAGCAGATGCTTCCTGCGAACAGCAAACAAGTTAAAATGTGTTTAATGAGTCACTGTGCCTCCACACTCCGCTCCAAACTCATCTCATGGACTGAGTTGAACTCTTTTACCGCCGTCCTGTTGCTGCTAAGAGGACTTGTGCCTACTCCTCATAGCCAGAACCGCCAGACCGTTTATGAGATCAAGATAATACAGAGACTAACTTTGAGCAGGGAAATACTGCAACTGTCCAAAACAGAACAACTCCTGACGATCACAGCCTTCTCTTTCCTCCCAGCTCTGTAAACGTTTACTAGCTTCCTTCAGTAATTATTTGACACATTCAGAGTTGTTTTTTTATCCACTTCAGATCATATTTTATGTCTAATTCATGTTTAAACCCAAGAAGATTGACTCAGTTTTCCCACCGCTGTCAGTCTGCGTTCGACTCCAGTTTTTCTAAAAGACATCATATTTGTCACCGAATCAGCCGCCAGATGCTTCAAACATCAGACGCATCGAGAGATGGATCATCCTCACCTACATACTCAGTATTAAAAAGAAAAAAGAAAGAAAAAAAAAAAAAACCTGTCACGACTCACAAACACCGAGACCTTGAGGCGTCCGCTCCCTCGGCAGATCGAGTGTCTTCGGCGGCCGCGCACGCTCTGCAGCGACCTCTCATCTCCTCTGTTCCCTCCCGCCAGGTGGCTTCGGTGGCGGATTTAACGACGGAGCCGGACGGAGGAAAGAGAGGAGGACGGCGGGAGACGCCGCCAGACCCCCCGCCGCCAGGAAGCCTCGCACCTGCGGCATCTGCCACATGCCGGGACACACCCGAGCCACCTGCCCCCAGCGGTGACCGGAGCCCGGAGCAATTCAACACCGTCATATTTTAAAATAATACTTTTAGATATTTAAAGTGCCTCTGAACAGGAAGTGGACCTCTTCTTCTGGGACGATATAATTCACCGAAGCCCTGAGATCATTAGAGCTGATCGGATCTTTTCTGAAAAGGAAAGAGAGTTTTTGGTTTAAAGGTTAAAGTTGACCAATCTGTAGAAAAACCCAGCATGAGAAGAAAGCGCTTTGAATTGTTTCTGCTTGATTAATAAACAAGTTGTATTTTCTAACATGTTGAAGTTTTCTCTTGAAACTTGGTGCTGCATTAAAAAAATAAAGAAATGAAAAAAAGAAATCATATCTCACTACAAGAAAAGATGCTGCGGCGCAGACGCACCGAGGTGCTGAACTACTTTTAAAACTTGTAGGTGTTTGTAACCACAGTAACCTGAAAGTGCTCGGCAGTTAATTGAAACTTTGCTCCGCATGGCCTTGGATCAAATTATTCACTCGTCTATTGTGCCGTTCTGGATTTGCAAGCGTGATGGAAGAAGGTGATCCTGCCTCAGCAGCGGCGGCGGCGGCCGCAGCGCCATCTTTAATAAGCAGGTTTAGAAGACAAGCGCGTGCTCTCTGTTTAGGAGTAATAAATAGTTTGATTAATAGTGTGTGTTCACGTGTTGCTGCAGCAGCCAGGTGTTTTAAAGCTGCTGATCCGTGCAGGTGTTGGTTGCATGAAGAAACGGCCTCTTGTTTCTTAACTTTGAAAATATGAAGACCGCATGGACAGGCGGGGAATGATCAGCCTGGATCTGCTGCTACCAAACATTTCATTTTAATTAGTGCTAATAATTTCAATTAAACTCAAAGGAAAAAAAACCCAACTGCATATTTTAACTCGGTAGATGAACACAGTGTGGCCCCTCAGCAGACAATGCTAGGTGATAGATTCCCCTTTTGAAGGGCAGCATGACTAAAGTGAAAGGATTTGATCACTTTCTGGATTCACTGACTGTAAAAACAAAACCAGAATCAAAACAAAACAGAAACAAGTTTTTCAATTGTTAGTTTCTGAATCATCACAGCAAAATAACGGCTCCGAGTGTGCGGGGAAATGCTGGAACTAAGAGTGGAGCTTCCAGAAGTCCTCACTTCTGAAGAGTTGATGTTGAATGCTTTAAATTTTCAGTGGTTCAACAACACTGCTATTTGAAGCCGTGTCGGAGGGTCTTGCTCACAGAGCCACGGTGGGATTTGAACCTCCAGACCTTCAGTGTCAAACTCCAAACATGAAGGAATATTTCACAGATTTTCCCAGCCTTCAGTGCTGCTCTCCTCTGTATCGCTGCAGCTGTATTACTGCAGTACAGATGAAGCTGTGGGTTGTTAACAATGATCTAAAAATGTCTTCGTTTTCTTTCAGGGACTCAGTATTTTCACACTTAACCGCATTAAAACTTTCACATTTGAACACAAAATCTCATTGTATGACTGTGTTTTATAACATGATTGCTTGATGCCCGCACTTTCAGCCAGTGTTTCACATCCTGATTGAAGCAGTTTGAAATTAAAAAGAAGCGCTGAACTCTTACTTCTCCATTTCGTCTTTGTTCTCAGTCTCGAGAATCAAACTGTTTCTTGAGAGAAAAAGTTCCAAATTCATTCTACGAGATGCTTTTTGATTATTTTTTACAGAAACAAGGAAAAAATACTTTTCATTAAAGTAACTGTTACTTATTTAGTAACTGGGCATCATGCTGATTTTTTTTATTAGGAATATCATAACTCAACACGGAGGCTGCAGCAGTGAAAGCTGGATGCCTCAGAGCATCAAGCTGTGGCTGAAGGCTGCTGAAACGTGCGGCCTTGGACGAGGCAGGCTTTTGCAAACACTGGTTTTAAAAGAGACATTGTGTAAGACAGGACCTGAGCAGATTCAGAGAACGAAACGATGCACTAAGTCGTGCTGTACTTTGGACGAAACAAAAGTCAGAAAGTAGAAGCACAAATTAAGGCAATGGTTGTTGTTTTTTCTGTTCACTTCATTTTGCACTGTTAAAATGTAGTATTATATTGATGGTGCACTTTGATTTTCTGGTTTTTTTTATGGTTTTTGTCAAAAGTGCTAAAACAGACTGAAACTTTTGAAGTTATTGCAAACATTTTCCTATAATGTTCACTTACTACCAAACTGGTGGATTTGACACAAAGTTTTAGATCCTTCGTCAGCCAGATCAATTATATTTTATCTGAATGTCACATTTTACTGCTTCATTCATCTCAACATGCTTTTCCCTAATCTGTCACACACACACACACACACACACACACACACACACACAGCTGCCATGAGAATAGCTCCAACGCCACCAACTTGGTTTGTAGCATCTTTCCAAGGCCATGTTTATCATGTTTCTCTCAGTTCTTCAGTGAGTTTCACAGAGTGCTTTCACATGGATCATGAGCTGAATGTAAAGAATTTGGTATATTGGTTAAACAAAACATGTTCTTCCTGATGAGTCACACTACTAACGCTTCTATATTTAATAGCAGTGAAACAACGGGCTTCATGAGATTGTTCTAAACATTTAAGTTATATAGTATGTCTGAAATAAAAAAAAAAAAAAAAAAAAAAAAATCATCATTAATAGACCTGAACTACATCTACTTCCTGCATAACAACTTCTGTATCATGTTTGGGTTTTTTTCTTTTTTTGTAGCCCGCATCAATCTATCGAAGATCTATCGAAGATGTTCTTGCCTCACGTCTGACCTTGACAGTCTTTTTGTGTGGAGGTTGCATGTTCTCCCTGTGCATGGTTGGGTCCCAAACCATGCATTTCACATAAACTGGTGACTGTTGGTACAGATAGTGTGGTTTTTCCTATATTGTTTAAGGATTTGGATTCTTTTTTTCTTTCTTTGATGGTTTATTTTGTTTTCATAGACCTTATAGTCCTTCGAAAAGTCTGAACGTGCTTTAGATGTGTAAATCAATGTGTTTTGTCCTGTGATGGACTGGTGAAACAGTCGTCTGGGATTGACTCCAAACGCCCCATGGCCTCAAAGGCCTCCAACATTCATATTTATTTCAGACAAGTGTCATTTTACTAATAAAAGAGCTAAAATGTTTTACGAAAGATGCATTTTTCAAGAAGCTGCAACCTTCTAAATGAGTCATTGTGGACCGAGCATTTCAGAGGTAATGATGCCTAATATATCTGAACGTTTCATGTTCATATCTCAGGGTTGTTTACACTTTTTGCCCACTCCTGTAAAAAGTTGAAAGAAATTCAAAATAATCCTCATAATGGACAACAAACCCCCAGCTTTGGTTTTGCTTCCAGAATGCTCTATATTTGTCTCCGATCAGTTTTGTTTTGAGAGCTTTGCATGTTTTATCTTCAGCTGCTTTTGCTTTCGGTTGTGAACTCTTCACTGGTGAAAAACTTTGGAAGGAAACCAAACTCGTGACCGTTTAGTCCCAGTGATTCAGTCTAACAAAATTTCCAAAGTGTTTATTCCTGTCCTGGTCTGGAATGGGAAAAGTATTCAGACCTTTTACCCAAATAAATAGCACATTGTGCAAATGCTGCTGCAGGAGGAGAAGGAGTCACAGGTTCACTTTGAGCAGAAGCACCTTTCTGTTGGCTCTTATTAACGCCAGATGTTGGATGTTATGGGTCTGTTTCACCAAAAAAAAAAAAAAAAAAAAGTGTTAGAATAAAGTCTGCTGTGCAGGTTTGACGTTGCACAGCAGGATTTGATTGCTTTTTATGTTCCCAGAAGTGCAGTTTCCCCCCCTGTTCTAGTGCATCACCCCCGCTGGACGCAGAGGAAATAAACCAGAAACGCGCTGTATTCCCGGTATGAGCCTAATGTATTTGTTCCCCCCTCTTCCCTGCGTGTTGATATTCCAGTGAAGGCGCACTGATCTTCTTTACTGGCACGTTTGGTGAGTCACGCGTGACTCATAGCACGTGGGTGGGAGTGAGCCGCGCGCTGCATGCATGCGCGCCGCGCGCCGCGCTCCGTCCTCTGTCTTGTTTTCGACTCTCTCCCCGCTCCGGTACGCGGCGGCGGTATCCGGGCAGATAACGAGTCATGTGATATCCGTGTCTCCGCGACAGCCTCCCGCTTTACGGGAAAAGCGCTGGCTGCATCCCGGATCCCGGGCCCCGGGCCTCGGCCCCGCACTGCGCCGTAGCGCGCGGCCCCCGCACGGGCCCCCCGCGCGAGGACCGTGAAGGAGAACGACACCTTCACGGAAACCGCGCGATTAAATCACCGCACAAAATTACGGGAACGGCGTTAATGCACATTACTGCGTCCGTCCGAGCGATTTAGGAAGTAAAGATTACCGGACGCCATAATGTCCTCTAGGAGAATTAACCCTTTATAGAGCAGCATGGATGCTGACAAATGAAAATATGTGTCGCTTAAATAAAATAAAATGGGTGAAAATCCATCATCTCTTCAAAACTGCACAAACCGCACAATTCCCAGTTTATATCTTTTAGAGGTCAGGGGCAGGGGTTTGGACTCTTTCATACACAAGCATCCTGGATCCAATGGATCTGTTCTGTGGTCCCCTGATCACGCTACACCAGGGGTGTCCAACATAAGGTCTGTGGGCCAAAACTGGCCAAAGAGGCTCTAACCTGGTCCACCACACCCTCAAGCAAGTTATAAAAATTTTCTAAGACTATATTGATTTTTTTTTCCTACAGATTTCTCCAGAGTAGTGAACACAACACATCCTCAAAGCCACAAGTTTGTGAAAACATAAATAATGCAACAGCTATAATCAGAGGGGTTTTTTTTCTTTAACTTTAGACATTTTACTGTATTTTGCATCATGAAGTGATTTTCCAAAGTAATCATTTGGTCTTGTAAAAATGTTGACATTTTCATATTCTGAAGCAATCCAAAGAAAAACTTTGAGGTTTAATATTAAATGTTAATATGACACTACTTTATCAGTTTGGCCCACTCAAGATAAAAATGAACTGACACGCCCCCCCCCCCTCCCCCTCCTATAAATATTCTGTGCGATGTCAATCTAAGTGTGTCATTGTCCGTTTTGCCTTCAGTTTTAATGTCAAAAATACATCTGCAATTTGAAGTTGCTTACTTTGAATAACTGTTTTTAACTGAATCTGTGATGAACTAACTTGAAATATTCTCCAGAAACAAAGACAGTCTCAATCTTTAATGCTACTCTGACTCAGTAACAGTAGGCAAATTGAGAACAACAATTACTTTTACTGAAAATTTCTTACTCCTTTGCTGCTGTTAATTTAACCCAGCATCAGATTGAAACTTAGGCGCCACTTGTTTGACACAAGACTGCTGAACCCCGGGGTTGTGATATATTACATGCAATGAAGACTAAACTTATGGAACCTTCAAATCTCCCGATGGTCCCACTTACATAATGCACACCATTATCATCTAAAACCAAAAACGAGAAGAAAGATGGAAAGTTACCAAAATGGGTCACTTGTCTGTGAAAGGGTTAAAGGAGCAGATGTGTAAGTTAAAGGAGTCAGTTGAAGACCGGGGCGGACCCAGACGATGTTTAGAGGCGGGGGCACACGGTCAGGCTGCCTTCACGTAGCCAGGCAAAGTGGAAAATTACAAGTTCCCAAAAGTCACTGTACCAAGTTAGAGATGAGAAGAATAAGAGGATATGGGGGGTGAGGGGGTGGAGGAGTTGTTGATAAAAGGCTGCCACTGGCCTTTCTCTTTAATATTCAGATTACTGAAGTCTTTATTTGTTCAGATGGTGTGTTTAGTTCTTGCATTGTTGACCTTGAGGTTATAGAGAAGCTTGTAGCTGGAAGGAAATTCAGATTAACAGCTTTCTAAATGAGAGTAGAAGGTGATTAAAAGGCAGAAAGTTAAGTCAACACCAGCAATTAGAATACTGTTAATGATAAATAAGTCTTTGAAAAGAATAAAATGAATAAAATCACAGAATGTGGATGTAAGGTACAGGTGTGAGGCACTCTGCTTCTCGACTACTCTGTGTAGTTAAGGTTAATGAAGAGATAAATCAGGTAACCTTTTTATTTCTTCATCTTGCTTTTGTTGGTAAAGCTGCTTCTTTTTATTTCTATAGGGAAACTTCATTTAACTTCATTTTCCACTGTCGACATTATCATGTCCAATTTCTGACATTGCCCGACTCTTCACTGCATCCCAAAGCATCTGCTTAAAACGAAGGCTTTATCATTATGATTGAACACATAATGCAACATTTAATTCAGTTTTTACAGGGGAAAACTGACAAAGTTAGTCAGAGTTACTTCCAAAGATTTTTTTAAATAACTCAGTAATGGAAGGGAACTCTACATAACGTCAGGGGAACTCAGTCTAACTGAACATTTATATTACGTTTGAAGTGAGCGTCCCTCTGTATCACCTCTTTAAAACAGAACGTTTGTTTGCATTTCATGATTAAACCATGAGTGAAAATGTGTTTATAAGCCATCTGTTCTGAATAATGGTTTAACTACTGTTGGAAGATAAAAATTGCTCTTTCTTTCTTTCTTTCACACCCTGAAGCTATTCTTGGATCTCTGTTGATTCCCGGTTTTTCTTATGGGAAGTCCCAAGTTTCACAGCATTCAAATGTATTTTCCCTATCAAAGGTGTATTTTTCCCCCTTCTTAGTTAGTCATAAAGATGCCATTAAACAACTGTGTTTAATGTTCTTTAAAAAAAAAAAAGAAAGCAAAAATGAAAGCGTGGACTCAAATCTCATCACCTGTGACTGGACTGGAGAAATGACTAGATTTAACATCAGCGCTCAGTTTCTCACAGTGATATCAACTGCTGGCAATAAAGTGACAGGTCAAAACTCAAGGAAGAGTTTTTTGGGAGAGATCTGACTCATTCAGCATCATTCAGCAAATAAAAGCAGTTTACTCGCAAATGATATGAAATGATGGCTGCAGCGGCAGGTGCTGCTGGTAATCCTGAACCCTTGTCAGAAAATTCAAGCCTGGCTCTTTTTGTAAACTGTTGTCGTTGCTCATCACTTCAACAATGCTCTGAGAATGGGAACTGCAGTTTGAATAAGTCACCTTGAAGCTTGAGTGGCATGTTTTCAGGATTCAGTGAACCACTGATAAATTAAGCCTTAAACATTCTGTATGTGCATTATGATAAAAGCAAAAGCAGCAGCTGACACTTGCAACATAGGATGAGTGTCCTTTCAGCGATAACTGACACCTCAAAAGGTGATTGAATAGGTTATGCAAACGATTATGTAATGCTGTGAATTGTACTTATTGTCCAGATTGTGCACGGTGTTTGTGTATTGAAAAAAAAAATCAATGGGTCAGTATGGAAATGTCATTGCTGTAGGTCAGAGGTCAGACGGAAGGGGAGGTCAGAGGTCAGGTGACCAAGTCAGATTACTCGTCAGCCCTAAGCTGTTCATCGACTGTTCCTGCTGTGTCATCACCGTCATCATCATCATCATCCAGCTTTTCAGTGGTCGTCGTAGAAACTGTTGCCATGACACCCAATGCCCGTAAGTGATGCGAGTGTTCCAGGTGCAGAAAGACAGTACAGCGGACCATAGATCATGGATGCGCGTGTGTATGTGTGCATGCGCGTGCGTGCATGTGTGTGTGTGTGTGTGTGTGTGTGTGTGTGTGTGTGTGTGTAGTTCCAGAGAGTTTTACTGTAAACTGATCCACACCACCAGCTCCAGTGTAAGATAATAGGAATCTGGCTGTGAGCCTTTTTTCCACAGCACTCCCTCCACCTTCCTGAGCTGTCCCCACCTGGGGGCTGGGCGGGTGGATGTTCAGGTATGAGTGTAGAAAACTGTGTGTGATCAACGCAATAAACAAAGTATCTGCATTTTTTTTTTATTTATTTATTTAACTTTCATTCCAAAAGTGATTATCTTCACTGAGACCTTTATCTGAGTTGTACTCACCAGTACATCCAGCTCTCCCCTCTGCAGATAGGTTGCTTAGCATTCAGGATTTAAAATTAAGACTTTCACTCTGCGTTTAGCGGTTCAGTTCCATATTTGGATCAAACGCAGTTGGAGGGGTGGACGTCTCCACCACAGAGAGAAGCAGGGCTTTCATTTCCATTGCAGATTCTGATCTTTGCTGGCTTTACTATTGTTACATAAAAATACATGAGCTCATACTTTTTCCTGCTCAGGCTGGAGTTTAGGGCTTAAAGCACTTCATTTTTACCTGTGAAGGGGCTGCCAGTCATGGTGTGAGGGTACGCTGAGACTGATTCATTCATCCTCTGTGTTAAAATGCTAAGGAATAGTTTCAGAGTGAGGAAAGAAAGCGCTTTATCCTTGTGGGGGTGAGCTCAATGTTTATACACAAAAATATGATTATGCAATCTACAATTTTTTTAATATGCAGAAAGGCATGTTTTACAGTACCCCAGAGTTTCTCCACTTTCATGTGTTTTTGCTGAGGTAATCTAACTGCTTTTTGGTTTTTGGTTTCTATTCACCATTCAAAGCAGAGCCACATTATAACGGCATTGTTTATATGCTACTCTATTTCATTGTGGATGAATTTTCCCCTCAAAATGTTGCTTCTAAAAATGAAGGAATTCAAAAGTTTTACAGCTAGTCTATAAAGGATGAACGAGAGGAGGAAAGCACTGAGGCGATGAGGTGGCAGTCACAACAAAAAGGCATTACAACAAACAAATGGATGATTAAATACATAAACCGGTGCTGTCACTTGTTCAGGAAAAAATATTACTGTCAAAACCTTGACCTTTTCACTTCATTCACAGCTTTTGTCATTTGACTGTGGAGTACCTCAGGAAAATCCTCAAAGATCAATGAATGCTAACACAAGAGTGATAACCACTGTACGAATATGCATTCAACGTGCACTATTCATTACAAAATTTTATTCTGACTTTTTCTAGACATGATTTGTGACAAAATCTTAACATTTTTCCACAATTTTTTCTTTAAAAAAAGAATTTATCATTACTCAGCACTGAAATCATATTCTATGGACTGTGTATCGGTTGGAGAGGTTGTAGGTTTGATTTTCCATCTCCCCCTATTCACATGTTGTCCTTCAACAAGACACTGAACTCCAAATTGCTCCCAATGGATGGATCGAGAGTCTTGCAATGCAGCCTCCTCCATTTGGTGTGTGAGTGTGTGTGTGAATGGGTGAATGTGACGATCAATGTGAAGTGCTTGAGGGACTGCAGTGGAAAAGTACTGTATAAGTGAATTCTGTTTACCCATTCCTTGTATTTCATTTTGAATCTTGATAGTTTCACCTCCTTCAATGAGGAATTTCAGGTATTCCTGGACATTTTGACTTTATTTAGCTGCAGAATTTTCAGTGTTTTCGTTTTTTTTTTTTTGTTTTTTTTTTTGGCATACTTTATTAATGAATTTTTTAACATTTTGACAATATTTCCAAAAGTGAAAATTATACATGATTAATTACTAAGTTCCTAGATGTGGGGTATTATGGACCTTTTTAAGAAAATATTTTTTGATTTTTTTATCTATAGAAATATAACTGCTTCTTAGATGAATTTAATCAGAATTTGAAAAAAAAAAAGTATTTAATTTATTTTCTGTTTAACCTGCACAGTAAATATTCCATCTAGCCGATAGTAACCTTGTGGTTTTAACCCCCTCCTCTTCTGTCCCTCTTCTGCACTCTGCTCCAATTTGCGTGCGCGGCCCCGCGGGCACGGGCACGCACATTGGGGGCTCGGCCCTACGCAATGGAAAGGGGGCGCGCCCGACTTAAAGCCGCGCGCTGTCCAGTGTTGATGTGTCGCAGATTTTAAAAAGTGAGGGAGGCAGACGGCAGAGTTTCTCCGAGAGGGCAGCAGCGGACTGTTGACACGGGACGCGAGCACCAGCGCGAGCACTTCCACGGCTCTCCTTTCCCTCCTCCGCATCTCTTTTTTAACTATTTTTTTCCCCACCTCAAAGATACAAATATATTTTCCTGCATTTAGCCACAAACAAGCGGAGACCCAGTTTGCGTCCTCTTCGGAAGGAGCGAGGCTGCGCGCGGCGATGGAGCTGTCATCCATTGGAGATCAAGTGTTTGCAGTTGAGTCAATAACAAAGAAGAGGGTGAGAAAGGTGAGACGCATGGACGCTCGCACACTTCATATAACTTACATAACTTATTTTCCGCGTGTTGTTTTTTCTTTTTTTTTTCCCCACCCGGTGTACTCCGTGTACCGTCTCCCCTCTCCTCGCGCACTACAAAACTAGGCTACGCAGTTTCCCGACACTTTACGCTGGAACCTCGCTGCCGGGATTAACCTGCTTCTTACTAAATTGTAACTGCGCCAAAGTTTCACATTGTTTCTTCTCTCCGGGGCCGCATCCTGTCACCTTCCCGAGCAGCGGGGCTGAGCTGCTGCCGCCGCTGCAGCTGCAGCGTGTTTTGAAGGAGCCTACGCAGTTGTAGCTGAAAACAATTATACCGAAAAAAAAGAAAATAACAATAGGAACGGAGGGTGTGTGTGTGTGTGAGATGGTCTCAGTGTGCAGGGGAGCTGCGCAGTTTATTTCGGATACGCCAGCGAGCGGAACAGCGGCTCAGTATCCGGGTGAAACTGCTGCGTAATGTCATCGACTGCTGCGTGATGGTGACCCGTTGATTTACAGTGGAGGGAGGGGAGGGGGGGCGGGGGTCCATCACCATGTGTACATTTTTATCATCTACAATCAATGAAGTACTTCACTGATCACCTCGTTTAAAGTTTACTCTTACAATTTCACCGCACGTGTGCGTATGGACTGTGTGCCTGTGTTGTTGTTGTTGTTGTTGTTGTTGTTGTTGTTTTAATTGTTGTTGTTTATGTTTTTGTTTTGTTTTTTTTCCCGGTGACGCTGAGGATTGTTTTCTGGAGCGGAGTCATTACTGACGTTGCGCAACACCACGTTGTTTACATGTTCTCCGCGCGGCCCCACCTATCCGAGAGCCGCCGGTCTTTACAATGTTCTAGAAAGAGCCGTGCGGTGTGGAAGCAGCCGGCTTTGCGTGGCCATGTGCAGTCACGTCATCTGCGCGAGAGCGAGCGAGAGAGCGAGAGAAAGAGAGCGCGAGAGAGGGAGAGAGAGAGAGAGGGGCAGGCTGCTGTTTGGAGGCCACCCAGCTCCACTGTCATTGACGTCATTCCTCAGAAAAACACAGTTTGAAAGAAAGAAAAATGTCCATGACCCTCCCTCGCGCCTTCCCTGCTCCACTATTTAAAGTGACAGTCCTCCTTTCACTCGGGTTGTTTGTCTTGTTGTGGCACATTCTCATTCAGAGCCTATCTGGTGGAAATGAGTCTATCACTGACCCGCCCTGATGGTCTCTCTGCCTGTCTCCTCAGGGGAATGTGGAGTATCTTCTGAAATGGCAGGGATGGCCCCCGAAGTGAGTAACACTTGAGTCACCGTGAGCTGACCTCATCCCAGCTCCACTATATACACTCCAGCAGCTTTATGGTGCTGCTGGTCACGCTGCAGCACCGTGTCCAGATAGACAGGCAGGTTCATCTGGATGTGTTCCTGTTGGCAGGTACAGTACCTGGGAACCGGAGGACAACATTTTGGACCCTCGCCTGGTCCTGGCCTACGAAGAGAAGTGAGTATTAATAAAAAGTGTTTTATGCTCACAAAGCACTTTTTTTTTTTAAATCTTGTGTTCTCTGGTGAAATGCTTTCCCTTTGTGGCGGTGTCTCTGACCTCCCCCTCCCGCTCTCTCTGTGTCTTCCTCTCTCTCCCAGTCAGGAGAAGATCAGAGCTCTGGCCTATCGCAAGAAAGGTCTGAGACCCAGGAGGCTGGTCCTGCGGGTACGGACGCTAACTTTTCCTCTTGTCTAGTGGTCCTTTGTTGTACCTCACTTCATTAATCCTGAGTGCTGGCTTGGCTTAATTGTTTAAAGGTCATTCATCCAGGTGACCGCTTTATCTGTTTGTACAGTATTTATTAATGTTGTGTGATAAATTAGGAAATTATTCCAGTAAATTAGCTACTTACTGGTATCAAGGGTAAACTTCTGAAAACTGAATATGTAACATGAAGCCTTTTTTTATGGAACTTTAAATTACTCTTCACCCATTTGATTTTCATGTACTGAGAAAATGAATTCTAGTTATTTTCAGAGAGAATGAGGTGACTTTACGGAGTCTGACTTGAATTTTAAAGACTCTATTTGTACCTGAAGTGTCTGGGTGAAGTACAAAAACAAAAAGTCTGACTTTGTTGTAGAGAGTCCCGCTCCAGTTTAATTCCAGGTGTAGTTCGAAGAATCTGGGTTTTATTTAAGAAATCTGTGTCTGCTTTTTAAAGCATTCAGTTCTATTTCTAGAATCCAGGTGTAGCTGAAGGATGAAAACGTTAACTTCACGAATCCGGGTCTACATTAAACAGGCCAGACCTCGTGTAAAGACTGTGAAGAGTGAGGTGGAATCAGGTCCGGTTTAAAGTCTGACTAAATTTTAAAAAGTCTCGGTGTGGATTAATAAGTTAAAGGATATAGTTTAGAGAGTCCTGGTTCTTTTTTCATTTTTCCCTTTGACAGGATGTTAAAGGGTTAAGGCGGAGGCTGGGCTTTGAGAGTATTCGTGAAGATGTTGCCACGTGACGTAATTGGCTGATCAGGCTTTGTGGAATATCTGACGGTGTGATTGCTCTGGTTTTATGGAATGATGAACACTCGGTCGTCACAGATCCCGTCCCTGTCCGCCGGCTGTCTGTGAAGGTGCATCAGACCTCAGCGCGCTCACGCAGCGCTGTCTCATTTCATTCATTTTATTCTAGTTTAATTGTCTCACTGTTTCTTATTTTACCTTGACATGAAAAGATTCAAAGGGCAGGCGGCGGAGATGGATGAGTTGTGATTTTCATCAGCATTTCCAGCTGTTCCGGAAAAATAGACTCTTTGTTTTCTCAAAGGTCAACAAGTAAAATTTAAGTTCCATAATGTCATATTTCCGTGTACGTTCGGACGGCCGTGTTCTGTCTGTCCTGCTCTCAGAGTTTTGGCAGTTTGATTCAAGAAAGTTGGAAAAAAACTATAAAGAGCAAACAGTAGACCAGCGAGAACTTAATGATCTTGTTCAGTAATGTTAACGCTGATCATTCTGACCATAGAGGAGCAAAAGACTGAAGATTTGACTTTTATGTAGTTGTTATGATGCTTATTATTGTTGAGGCTGTGCAGTGGTCCCTGGTTCGAGTCCAGATTGGAGTTGCCCAGTTTGCATGTTCTTCCTGTGCATGTGTGGGTTTTCTCATGGTTCTCCAAAAACATACATATGAATATAATTGGTGATTTTAAATTGCCTGTAAATTGCCAGTGTAAGCGATTTGGACTGTCTCTCTCTGTACACTGTCTTCACACATATAGTCAGCTGGGATCGGCTCTAAACTGGATAAAGTGGCGCCAAACATGCTTTCATTACTTCTAGTTTATGTTAAATCTTGTTACAGTATATTCTCTGGCAAGAAATGCTTACAAGAAACTAGCATATCGATCTAATGTAACTGATGATTACACTCCCATAACCAACTTTCGACTCACAAATCCCTCTTGTGGCAGGAAGTGGTTTTACCGGATGTGGCCGTATTATAAAGATTAATTTCAACTTATGTCGTGACCTGTTTCATGTAATTCAGTATGTTTTCTGGACTGATTGTGAATATTTTCAGCCAAAAATCTTGACTGCAGCTTATCTTCAAACTTGAGACTTGACGTGTTCTTCTTTTTTTTTACTCAGCATCAGGACCTTCTTAAGCATGTGACAACACAACACTAAAATAGAGTGTCGTTATCTGAACTGAAATGGAACTTAGTGTTTGTGAAGATGCACGACTGTCTCAATGTTTCAGTGATAAAAACACCAGTAGTGTTGCCCCCCCCTTTTTTTTTTCTTTAGCGCCTCATACCTGCAGCAAAGTCGCAGCTTGCAGTACTAATAATAGCCTCAATAGACCAGAATGCATTGCAGTGCAGCTGAAAGACGTGTTTTTGAGCATGAGGTGTGACTCTGAAGGACACGCTCTCTCATACTGTGTTCCTATCACTTTCACTCCTCCACTAACGTTCTCTCATAGCCGGTTTAAACGCCTGCGGGGCTTCCATGAAAGGAATTCTGTTTGCAGGTAGTTTGCAGGTTGTTTGAAAAGGGAAAATCACAGCTCTCAAATGTCCGAGCGCACGTGTTACAATGTGAAACCAGCAGCAATGTCCTCTTTCTAACATGCTGAACCAGCATTAAGTTTCTGCAGGAGATTTTTACTTATATGTACTTTTAATTATTATTCTTTTGAATAAGCTCTGTAACTTTGCAAATTAGCTCATTGTTGTTTTGGAACAAATGTCTTCCAAGCAGGAGGATATTGAATTTGTCAGAACCTCTTTTCCGTGGCTGATTAAAACACTTTTGTGGTGCTGATGAGTATTTACAGCAGCAGGATGGCGTTGCTGCGGCTCGGCGTGAATTACAGTGTTTGTGTTGATCGTAATGAGGAGCGTGTCGCAGAACAATGCGGCCCGCTGATTAGTTTTCTGCCGCACCAGATATTTAACCCATTTTCAAAACAAACTCTCCCAAAGCTAATAGTGCTCAGGTACACTTTGTGTTCAGTATTAGATATCAGCTGATGAGTTTCTCAATGTGCTGCTGTCAGCATTCAGCTCAGGGTCAAAGTGCAGCTTCACACAGCAGTTATTCCTTTATTAACCCTTTATAGGGCTCACTGATGCGTCTATTTAAGGTTTTTTTTTGCTTGTAACCTTCATAGAAAACTGTAAAAACTGAACATATTTCATAAAATTATAACCTAAAGAGACTTTTAAACCAGATTTTCCAACTACAGAAGAAATGTCAAGTGTCCATATACGTGCATTGAATTTATTGTTAGTTTGGAGGAAACAGGGAAGGTATGGAATGAATTCACTGATCACTTAAAGAGTTAACAACCTTTGACAACAGTGAAGCTCTGCAGCGCAGACGGATGACTTGTAAAGCTACACAGGGAACAAGAAATTAGATTTCCTGACTGTTTCATGTGTTTATCCTCAGACATGTCCAGAGTATCACAGAGTCCCCCCTTGAATGTTCTTTGTCCAGCTGACGCGTCTCATACGGTGGACAGAAATGAGTTCTTTGTTTGGAGCGTGAATGTCCTCCACTCAGTGACCTCTCACCTCCACTGCTCCACAGAACATCTTTGCCATGGACCTGCGCAGCGCCAACAAAGAGGCGGAGAAGCCCCCGCCCCGCTTGCGGCTCTCCCTGACCAGATCCATGAGCACGGACGTGGACCAGGTGGAGCGCGGCGGAATCTACCGCCGCCCGCTCAGGAGGAGGAGGAGCCGGCAGAGGGCGACCCGGGGGCCGCCGGAGGGCGCCGCAGGAAAACCCATCCGCCCACAGAGGAAGAAGGTGGAGGAGCCCACGGAGGAGGAGGATGAGGAGGAGTGGGGGGGCACCAGCGAAGAAGACAAGCATGAATCTGAGAGCACCATCGGCGAGAGATGTGAAGACAGCGTTTACGGTCGGTTTGACGGTCTATTCCTCAGCGTTTAGACGCCCAGGCTCTACTCCTGATCTCTGGAAGTGAACAGAGTTTTGGTGTTTCCTCCCTCAGGTCCATCGGAGTGCAGCTCGCCCCCCCTGCTGGAGCGGCAGGACCTGGAGATCGAGGTGGAGGAGAAGGTGGAGGACGAGCTGATAGCTGCCCGAACGGAAATATGGACCGATGGCGAGTGCGGCGGGACGTCCGACACGGGACACAGAGAGACAGTTGCGTGCGACCAATCAAAGGACAGCGCCTCCGCGTCCGAGGACAGGGCGGGAGACGAGGCGTCCGTGGGCGACCGGTCAGACTGGGAGGGCGTGGAGTCCAGAGAGGGCCGCCTCTGTCCGAGAAGCAACGCGACTTCAGTCATCGTGAGCATCCTGGGGAACAGAGAGACGGCGGGCGACGGCACCACTACCACCGCCGCCGGCGCCGCCGTCCGCTCGTCCGACGAGGCCGGGAAGGAGGAGGCGAGGGGCGACAATCAGAGCGTGAACACAGCGGAGCCAGGCAGACAGATCGGGAAGGTGATCATGACAGATGTGACTATAAACTCCCTGACGGTGACTTTTAAAGAAGCGATGGTGGCTGAAGGCTTCTTTAAGGGCTACTGAGAGAAACAGAGAGAGAGGGAGCGAGAGAGACGGGGAGAAAGAAAGGATGAAGTACCCATAATTAGACTTGCCACTCATTTTGTACGTGTAAATAGTCGTGTATGTAATATATTTTCACATGTTTACAAAGCTACACTCATTTCCTACTGAGTTCAGTGAAGACATTATTGCCTTTGAATTAAAAATGAGTGGTAATTTTATCATTGTGGCTCATTTATTAGGGGTGATAGGAAGCCCGAGGCCCTGACAATGTGCCCAAATTATCCATTGCAATGCAGCAGACTAAATGGATCTCAGAGGCAGGTTTCATTCCAGGGGCCGCCGGGTTTACTGAGAGCAGGAGACAGATGGTGAGACAGCAGCCAGAAGCGATCCAGTTCACATTACTACTTCGATGCAGCTACTTTTTACCAGTCGTCCTCAGTGCTTTCCAGCAAGACGTCGGTCTCACACTCAGATCTGTTCTCGGGGCCTGTTTAAGTCGCTCCTCTTTCTTACCGATAATGTTTTTGTAAAGACTTTGCTCTTTCTTTCTTTCCTTTCTGCTTTTCTTTTTTTCTTTCTTTCTTTTCCACTATTCGCACAGAGCTAGCCGCATGCCCTGTCAGTCTGTGCCGCACATGCACAAAGCTCTGTCCTGTGCTTTGTTGAAGAGGTTTATTTCTGTCACAAAAGAAATAAGACAAAGAGAATTAATGCCTGCCGCTTAGATGAAGTTCTGCATTTCAAGGAGGACGGATGCACTATAAAGAAGTACACTGTTGTGTTTGCTGTCTGTCTGTCCCGTAACTTTTCAAGTATGAAAATGCTACCTGGTTCTATTTTTGTAATACCAATTGATAGTCCACTCTTTTTCTCGACGCTTTGTGCATATCAAAAGAGAAGATATCAGTTTACACCGCCGCTCTGTAGGTAATGTGCAAATGGCAGCAGATGTGCATTAGATCAGACTATAGTGAGCTATTATTTATTGCATGTCACATGTATAAGCTAATCTAACTTATGTCACTTAATGTGTCTGAATCTCTCTGAACTGTCAAACATGTCTTCTCTCCAAAAGAAAACTTTTTTTTTTTTTTTTGACTACGTTTCCAATAAATGTGTACTAAAAGGAATATGTCATGGTGTGTATTTATCAGTTAAAGAAACAACAAGTTGTTGTTGCATGATGCATATAATGTTCCAGGTATTGCAGTGATGAATTGACCCTGTTCTCATTGTCACAGGATGTAACTCTTGGTGTAGGCAATGTTTTTAATTGATGAAAAATGTTTTGAAATTTTTTTAACAAAAAAAAAAAAAAGCTTGAAAGACTTTAGGAGGTAAGTGACCTGAAACGAGACTTTGCTGAAGAGGGACATCATTGTAAATACACACACCGTTGATGTTGTTTATGTGATTAGTAAATAAACTCACATTTATCCACTGGATACAATCAGGAAAACTAACTTCATTACCAAGAAGAAAAAGAGACCAAGAGCCAAGACTGGAGAAGCGAAGAAAACCGGTTCTAGGTGACTCAATGCTGCCACCCAGTGTACAGCAGTGGAATGACTTTAATTTGATGCAATGTCCCTTTAAAGGGGCTGTATCATGCTTTTTTAGCTAGTCCAAACCCTATTATTGGTATTAACATGGTAATAGTTTATTTTTGGCGCTAAGGAAAAGTCATTTTGTGTGAAAAAAAAGATTTTCTGGGGCTAATTCTGAAACCCGGAAGAGAAAACGCTCTGTTTCACTGAAAATCCCGCCTCTCCCCCTGTGGACTTTGACTGACAGCTACCTCAGCCAATCAGCGCTTCAAAACAAATACGTCATGCGTTAGCTTCTCTGAGGGTTAGCTTTAGCTCTTTAGCTTTAGCTTCTCTACACGCAAAGACACGAGAAAACGTCTTTTCCTGTGAGAAACTCACCAAGCGCTTTGGGAGTGTTATTGGTGAGTACACAACTATAGAACAAGGTTAAAACATACAAAAAGTGAATTTTGCATGATGCAGCCCCTTTAAAGCAGAAAGTGGACCACTTTTAGTTTTTCAAAAGTCCACAGTCGGGACACTTTAGGTATAGAAGAAGTACACTTATTAGTAAGTTACTAGTTTACCTCACATGAATGTTTTTTGGACTGTGGGAGGAAGCCCACACACACACAGGGAGAACTTTCAAACTCTGGCATTTAGAGCAAGTGCCTTCTCACTGTGAGATGGGGGAACTCAGGGGTTGTGCCATTGTGCAATCCTCTTCTTCAATATTCCTTCCTAAATATTAGAATAAGAATTCACAAAGTTGAAAAAAGAAGAAGATCAGAATTAAGGACATATTAATTTTCTTTATCAGTATCAATTTAATGTGTATACTTTTCAGAATAAGCCAAGGATACTTTGTGAAGTATATCTCTGATAAGCACACAAAAAATAAACTGAAGGTATACTCTTTGAATAGACGTGATTTTTTTAAGGGACCACACAAAATTACTGTTTCACAGTGAGACAAAAAGAGGGTTAATGAAAAAAAAATATTTTTCTATTTACAGATCAAATTTAGAAAAAAATCTGGGGGGGGGGGGGGGGGGGGGGGATGATAGGAGCTCATAAAAACTGTTAAAAACTTGAGCAAAATTCAAGTCATCATGGAACCCTTTGGGGAAATTAGATGCCCATTCCTACTTCATGGTGTAGCCTGCAACAGCTGTTGAAAAAGACTGAAAAAGAAAGAAAAAAAAAAGGATAATCCAAATAAATACAGTTGTGCAACACGCTAAATAATCCAATCATTTTGATCTTTTCTTTTTTTTCCATGTAACTATGATTTAATATTTCTGGGAAACAGGGCATCCAGTGAATTTGTCTTCAACTAATCACGAGGACAGGGACTCATCAGTTTCCTCTCTATTGATGCCCTTATTTCAAATAGTGTTTCTATTTTGTCCACCTGCGAAGTGCTGCACTTCTGCACGAGGTTCATTAAACTTAAGAATTCCAAGGAAAATGCTCCCAACGTCAGTCAGCTGGCTGATCGAGGGTTTTGAAATATGGTTTTAGAAGCTGTAGTGTTGATGTACAAACACACCAATCTGCGGATCCGATCCCTCTGCTTCTGTGTGGAATATTAATATACAAAGTTCTGCCACTAGATGGCGCGTTGCCCTCAGCAAAGGCAAAACGCTGCACGTGACGCAGTTTGACGGAGTGATGGAGCTCAGTGTGCAGAGGAGGGAGCAGGGGGGGTCCACAACAGCCTCAGCCCGAAGCTGCAGGAGGAAAAAAAAATCATCCTGGAGATTCTCTAGATACGAGGTTTTAATGCGTTACAAGTGCAGAGAAGCTGTTTGCTGATGGAGCTGCACGTGCATGTTTGTTTGCAGAAGGTCATGGAGGACCTGTGCAGCAGAAACATGAGAAATCCACCAAGTTCAGGCCTTCTGAGGGGCCTTCTGTATTTATATGAATGTAAATGACATTAAACTATTTAATGATTCATATGTAAGACATGTTTTTCATGCACCGATTACAATCTCTCTGCTATTTAAAGAGCTACTCTTTGCAAAATGTGAATAAATGGATGTCTACATATTCAGTGCTCTGCTGTTCCTGGTTTTCTTCCTTCTAGTGCAAAATATTTTAAAGCAAGGCACGAAAATCTGTATTTTAAAATGGGATCTAAGCTTATTTTTGCTAACCGATGTTATAAATGACAGGAAATTATCTTTATGCAACACAATATCATATTACACTCAATCACATTTGACTTGTTGAAATCTCAACACAAAGTATTTTCCATGTAAAACTAAAATAATGCACGTTTCTTTGTGTATTTTCTATATTTTGTTGGACTTTGCTGTGCTCTTCATGTTGGATGCAGTGGAAACCACAGACACTGAGCTGACCAGAGGAGCACATCTGAAATATTTACTGCTGTATTATTATTTGCCAGCGAACGTTGTAAAGTCAGTAGCCGTGCCTGCGTGTGATCGTGCGGGGATGTGTTTCCCAGCCATCTGATCGGAGAGCAGCACCGCTCTTGGCTCTGGAGATAACCTGCTCTGGATCGGTTTAGTCACGCAGCAGAGGTTACCATGGTGATCAGTCCAGTAAAAAAAAAAAAAAGAAAAATAGTGAGGCTGCTTCGTGATGCTGGAAAAAAACGTGAGTACAATATTGGCTAAATAATGCCCGAGAGCATCACGAATGCATCAGAAATCAAAAAGTACAACTCCAGGAGTTGACAGAGATCTTGAAATCCCTGGTTCAACGCTGTGAAAAAGTTGCAGTCATAAAAACTGTAAAAATGTTTTCTGGATGTTGAGCCCAGAAAAAAAAAAAAAAAAAAAAAATCAAGGAGAGCTGCTCTGCTTTTATGCCAAATGCTCAACTGCATCAGTTTTAAAGAACAAGACAAAGAGACATAACTGACGTGTGGAAACAATGCTTATGAAATATATACAGCTATCTACTGTGAACACGAAAGAGGCTGTTTTATGACAGTCCCTTCAAACCTTTAGATTTTCTGGAGCAACACTTGATGAATGCAAGAAAAGATGCAGTTTAACGCGTTTCATTTTCCTCATCTTAAAGGTTAAACATGTTTTGAGGCTCCTGATAACCTTCATTTGATGGAAAGTGGCACATGTGGCTCATTTGGTCCTGAAGGTGGCAGATCTCTGGAGTAATCAATCTTTTAATGACACGATGGAAACTTCTCATCTAACTTATAAAGACTCCAGAACATCCGTGTTCCATTACAATCAGATGGGAAAACTAGAACCTCAGCTTTGTAACAAACAGCCACATGAGGAACAGATTATTATTGGTAATTTTACTTTTATTATAAAAAAAAAAACAGTATTTGAGTCCACAGTTTGTGTTTCCTTTGTACAGTAAAAAATATTAAATTAAACTCCCAAAGTTCTTAGCAGAAAGATAAAGAGGATGGAGTTTGTGTGGGGAGGGGGTAGCTCGACACCCCGCCCCCGCCGGCAGGAGGACGGAGGTGGGGGGGGGATTTAAAGTCCACGGGAAGCAGCAAAGGGACGAGGAAGAAAACTCGCTCACGTCGCTTCTTTTCTCCTCATTTCTGTGCAACACAGTTCATTTGGATCATTATCCTCTGTTTACTCCAAACAGTAGAATCCTAAAAACACTAGAAGGAGCCCACCCCACCCTCTTTTTTTTTTTTTTCTTCTTTTTTCAGTTTTGTTTTAACTTCACATCCCAGCCCATGTACTCAAAATGTTACAGGCACACAGGTATGCGCCGCCCCTCCCCAGGCCTCCGCTGCTCCGCACTGAGTGTCTTTGATAAGGAAGGAGTGCACACACATTCGAGGGAGAGGGCGCGCATGTTTCGCGATATGGGGGGGGGGTGGGGGGCGTCCCTTCTTACAGCATGGCTGATGTCCCATACAGAAGTCGGCCAGGATGTCAAAAATAAGTCCATCTGGAGCGAGACCCTCAAGCAAAAAAAAAAAAAAAAACACTGACGTGGACTCCCACCTGGACAGACCCCCAACTAAAGACATCTAAAGTGAAATAACAGATTCACTAACCCCTCCCGACCCATCTTAACAGTCAATAACAAAAATAGATTTCTATTCGAATCGTAGCAGTCCCGGGGGGGCAACGTGACGCCTCCTCACCCCCCCAGGAAACAAAAATAAATAAAGCGAACCCAAACATCTCAATAAGGAAGATATGCATCATGTTTGGACTGACACTGATAAGAATCCACATCACTCTGTGAAACAGAAATGGACAGACTGAATGATGCGCAACGAAAACCCATTAAAAAAGTTCTTTGCATTAAATCACTTTCTCTTTAAATTCTTGACCACTTTTTAAAATCTTAAAAACATTTCTTAAAAAAGGCAAGTACTTCTATGTAGGCCCCTTCCGAACCCCCCAAAAATATCAACTTTCTAGTATTCTGCAAGAGGTGGAGGTGGTGGGGGGGGAGCGGCGCAAGAGAAACCCGCCGCCCCCCCACTTTGTCCACTATTGGCAAAAAAATATATTAACAGCAATAACTTACGATTCATTTATACTAATTCATTTAACGACTGCTTGATTTATTGTTCATCTCCCATAGGAAGTTCAGTTCAATGCATCTTTATTGAAAACATTTTAAATAACATTTAATAATAGTATAAAAAAAAAGGCTAAGTAATAACAATAACACTGTCCTGGGTGAGTGCAGTTTGTGCGAAGAACCACCGAGCGTCCATACGGAGGAGTTCTACATGATGTCTAGGGGGTTGTGGTTCATGTTCTGGCCCATGGGGTCCTGGCCGTTGCCCCCCGGCCCGTGCAGACCCGCCATGCCGCTCAGCTGAGACAGCATGGCGCTCTGGTCCGATCCGAACTGATCTAAAGCGCTCTGCTGCTGCTGCTGCTGGGAGGCGGGCTGCTGCTGCTGCTGCTGCTGCTGGGGGGGGACCACCATCCCCGGGTGGTGCTGGTTCAGGTGGCTCGGGTGCGGCGACCCCGTCTGCATCTGGGGGGAGATGTGGTGCGGCGAGGGCTGAGGCTGCATGCGCGGCGACGGGCTGGAGTGCGGCGGCTGGGACTGCGGCCGCGGCGACGGCTGCGGCGACCGCACCTGGTTGGCCAGGGAGGTGGGCAGCGCCTGGCCCTGCAGGTGGGGGTGCGGGGACTGCGCCATCTGCTGCGGCTGCTGGGGGCTCATGGGATTGCTGTGCTGTGCTGGTGACCCCCCGGAGCCCAGGTGCTGCTGCTGCTGCTGCAGCAGCCTCTGATGGAGAGCCTGTTGGAGCAGCGCCTGAGAAGATGGAGGCGGGGGACCGCCCTGTGGGGGCTGAGGGCCCTGAGGCGGCTGCGGCGCGCCCCCACCACCCGGCCCCCCGTCTCCGCCTTGAAGGCCGGCCATGCTGTTCTGCTGCTGCATCTGGAGGTGGTGCTGGTGCTGCAGCCTCTGCTGGAGCGCGGCGGTGGCCTGCTGCTGGGCCACCGACCCCGGGTAACCTTGGCCCTGGGGGCCCGAGGGGCCTCCGGGCTGCTGAGGCGGGGGTCCCTGCCCCACCGTGGGAGGCTGCATCCCAGGCTGTCCCATGAATCCCTGACCTTGTGGCGGCTGCGGCTGCTGGAACTGACCGTGATTCACCATCTGCTGCTGCTGCGGCTGCTGCTGTTGTTGTTGCTGCTGCTGCTGTTGTTGTTGGAAATGTCGTCTCATCAGCAGCTCTCTGAACTGCGGGCCGTTGAGATTTCCCATCTGCGGCCCCTGGCTCTGCATTCCTCTTCCTACCCCTTGTTGTTGCTGCTGTTGCTGCTGCAGAGCTGCAACTTGCTGCTGTTGTAAACCACTGAGCATCGGTCTCTGCTGCTGCTGCTGCTGCTGTTGTTGTTGTAGCTGCTGCTGCTGCAGCTGCTGCTGCTGCTGCAGCTGAGCCATGGCAGCCATGTTGACGTTCGTTCCTCCCTGGCCCCCCATGTGCATGCCTGGCTGTCCGGCACCTGCAGCATTCATGTTCACCTGCTGGACCCCGGCGGGAATGACGTTTCCAACCGGACCCCCAGTGGAACCTGGACCTCCTGGGACCCCTCCTGGAACACCTCCTGGCCCACCAGGACCGCCTTGCCCGCCTTTGTACTTGGAGGCCCTCTGCTTAATGAACGCAGCCATGAGTTGTGGGTTCGACCGCAAGATGTTGAGGACTTGCTGTTGCTGAAGCGGCGAGCTGGGCGAGCGGAGGGTCCGCAGGAGCTCCTGGAGGGCTGCCTGGGGGATGTTCCCACCGGCGGTGAGTCCTGCAATACCGCCAGCCCCGGGAACGGCTCCCCCTGCGACCCCGCCGCCAGCACCACCTTGCTGCTGCTGCTGCGCCATATTCATCAAGGCAGCGTGGCCCTGAGCCTGTTGGTGCTGCTGCTGCTGCTGCTGATGGTGCTGAGCTGCCATCATGGCGGGATGGCCCATTTGGTTCATCATAGCTTGCCTTTGCTGGGGTGCCATCCCCGGACCCGCCCACTGCTGCTGCTGCTGCTGCTGGGGGTTCTGGAGCGGGGCGCCCATCCTTTGCTGCTGCAGCTGCACCTGAGGGGGCAGCTGGCCTTGTGGCAGGTTACCCTGCTGGGGCTGCTGCATGGGCCCACCGGCGCCGACCATCATCCCCGGAGGGGCGCTCTGCTGCTGGTCCATGTGGGCCCGGGCAGCAGCCACGGCTGCGGGGGTCTGCGGCGGCATCCCCTGAGACCCGACCATCCCCCCTGCCCCGGGGTGACCCATGCCCATCTGCTGGCCTTGCCCCTGTTGGTGGTGGGGGTGAGGGGGCATGAGGCCCGCAGCCGCCTGGGCGGCTTGCCTCTGCAGCGCCATCTTCCTCTGGGCGTCGGCCACCTGCTGGATCTTCATGGCGATCTCCACCGCCGCTGGGGGAGGACCGGAGGGCGCCTGCTGCTGCTGCTGCTGCTGCGAAAGAGGGGGCTGACCCTGCGGCTGGTTGGGAAGCTGCGGCCCGCCGACGTTTCCGGGCATGACGGGACCGCCGGGCTGCTGCTGGGGAGGCGTGGCCGAGCCCAGGACCGGTTTTCCCTGGGACTGGTGCATCGGAGAGGAGCCCGGGGGTCTGCTGCCGTACGGGGGCAAACTGTTGGGGTGCTGCTGGAGCTGCTGGGGGCTGGGTCCAGGTCCAGGTCCACCCTGCTGCTGCTGCTGCTGCTGCTGCTGGACCTGAGGAAGCATTTGCTGCTGATGTTGAGGTGAATTCATCATCCCTCCTGACCCGCCGCCTCCGCCTGCCATCTGCTGGTACTGGTGATGGAGGGGGTGTTGAGGAGGCATCCCGCCTGGCGGTGGCTGCTGCTGCTGCTGCTGCTGCTGCGCTCCAGGTCCAGGACCCATCCCCTGCTGAGGGACCGGAGGCAGGGTCTGAGTTGGGGTCTGTGGAGTTGGAGGTTGGGTTCCAACAGACGTCGGGGTGCTGGGCGCCGTGGTGACGCCGTTTCCCGGGGACGGAAGCCCCACCATGGGCCCTCCCGGCGGTCCCCCCGCCGGCTGCCCCACCCGCTGCATGCTGGCCACCCTCCGCCGCAGCATCTGGGCCTGCTGGAGCCGGTGCTGCAGCTGCTGCTGCCGGAGCTTCTGCTTGATGTTCAGGCAGAACGGGACGGGACACTTGTTCTCCTGACAGTGCTTGGCGTGGTAGCAGCACAGGGCGATGAGCTGCTTGCAGATGGGACAGCCGCCATTCGTCTTGCGCTTGCAACCCTTGGTGTGCTGAACGACGCGCTTCATCTTCTGGCAGGACGGCAGGGAGCAGTTGGCGTTGCGACACTGGCAGGCGTGCACCAGGGACTGGATGCAGCGCTGGATGCTGAGGCGGCGAGAGTCCCCGGGGCTCTGCGTGGCCGCCGCTGACTGGTTGTTGCTGTCGTCGTCCAGACCGAGACCCAGTTTATCCATCTTGTGCTCGTGACCTTTGGTGTTGTAGCAGGTGATGCACAAGTCATAGTCCTGGAGATAAAAAAAAAAAGGAGAGAGATGGAGCATTTAAATACAATTGGAAATAGAAATCTAATCTCAAGATCAACCAAAACTAGAACCATTGAAAACACAACAAGTGGTAAACATTCATCTTCTTTTTGTGAAAACGTGCGATGAATAAAACCAGACCCTGATCCTCACCTCGCAGACGGTGCAGTGGAAGCGCGTCTCCACGTGGTGCTTGCACTCGTTGCAGGTGTACACGAAGCGGTCCTGGCTCTGGTTGTGCAGCTCCACCAGCATGCACATGGAGCTCCACTTGGACCTCCGGAGGGAGCTGAACTCCAAGTGCTTGTCCCGAGCCAGCGTCAGGAAGGCGTCGCGGCCGTCCATCAGGTCGCAGGCCATCAGGGGGTCCGAGTCGGTGATGGGGGGCAGCGAGTTGGCGGTGGGGCCGGCGATGAGGCGGATGACAAAGAAGACCTGGAAATGACCGTGGAGAGGAGGAGTTTGACCTTTTAATCAAATTCTGCCATTGTTTTCCCCCCTTCAGGATGGAGTTCCACCCTCAAGTGATTCAAGTCACTTTGATTTACTGGTATAATTATGTACGAACCAATCAAAGCAGCCACAGCAGACTTCCATACCTCCTTATGTTTCTCCATTGTGGCGTAGAGTTTCTGGGAAAGGTCGTTGGAAACGTTGGGCATCCCTGGCTTCTTCTTATTGGCTCGGCTCAAGCTGCTCTTGTTCTTGCTTGTTTTCTTGTTGTTCTTCTTTTTGGCATTCTTGCTGTCTCCTTTAGTGGCCTGTGAATGTTTGTTTATTGTCGCATTAGAGCGAACGTCGACACAAACAGGATCGACGCTGTGACGAAAAGCGAGTCTGCAGGAGGCGTCTGCGTCCTACTCACATCAGTGCATTCGTTGGAGGTGCTGTTCTCCTCCCGTTTCCTCTCCTCCTCCTCCTGCTCCAGCTCCTTGATGCTCTCCTCCAGCACGTTGGGCCAGAAATCGCCCTCGAAATATGGAAGCTCCTTGGCACTGGTCAGCCGGTCTTCTGTCGCCTGTTTGAAGATGTCCTGCAGAGGCAAAGAGGAAGAAGGTGACGTTAAAATAGATGAAACTATAGAGCATCGGCCACAAGATGACAGTTCTAACAGGAAGGCAACATGAGAATTTCAATCAAATATCTCACCTTGTAATCGTGAACAATGCGCTCGGAAACGGCCTTGTCCAGCATCTTTTTGTACCACTCCTGAAGGCGTTTGGGCTTTGGGATCTTCTGGTCCATCGGGTGACAGTGGAAGATGTAGTCGTCGCCCTCACTGGGAGGACAGGCCCAGATATGACCCGTAGTAAACCTGTCACACGGAGACATGCAGTTAAATTCACCGCAGCTTCTAATAACCGGAGACAAAGCTGGATGAATAAACACTGAATTTGGCAGTAATATCCTCCTGTGGCTCTAAGAAGTCCACTGACGGGTGTTTGGATGGGTTCGTCCTTCTTACCCGAGCCTTTTGACGTACTCCAGGTAGCCCAGCAGGATCTCGTGGTAGACAGCAGTCCTGAGGTGTCGAGGTTTGAAGAAGTGCACGCTGTCCAGGTACGAGATGTACACCCGCCTCTGATTAGGAGGCGGACAGTCTGAGCCGTACTCCTGGACGTGCATCCCGAAGAAACACACGTCCGCGCCGTCGATGTCCTCAAACGCAAACAAGGCTTTCATCCTGTACGGGAACGACTCGGCCATCTCGCCACTGTCCACAAACCTTGAAGGAAAGAAGCAAGGGTGAAGTTAGACAAGGACAATAAATCAAGCCTAATCTCATCACAGAGAATTTACTGCATGTCTGTGTCCGACTTGATGAGCAGACCACAGAATAAAAAAAAAGGTCTTCTTGCTGGTGTGTGCCGTTGCTCCACCACATTCATCTCACACTTTAGTAAACAATCCCAGTCACTACGCAGCAGCTGCTTTGTCTCAATTGTGCAATGCGGTCACTGTAGTGTTGCAACAACTGTGTGCGGTTGTTGCTTCCTCCACACAGATTTTATTAAACGTGTTAAATGTGTCCCGATCCTCAACTTGATGGAGTACTTGCTCTCCTCAGTGTGGACTGCGATTAATCACATGCCAGCCAAACTGAATCAGATGTGCTCCTAAACAGCGATCCATTTCCAGAGTGCTCATGTCCGGTTTCCAGCCTTTTCTGAGAGGTAATGTTTCAACCGTCTGTCCTTAACTTTTGGATATGTTACACATTAATCAAAC